>NC_052314.1:60744390-60985764 GCF_016432855.1 Salvelinus namaycush
TAGAACGATCAGATGGGATATTGGTCTGAGACTGTCCTCTATACGTCTGTAGGCTGTAGAACGATCAGATGGGATATTGGTCTGAGAGTGTCCTCTATACTAGTGGAAGGATAGTATAGAGGACTGCGAGCTGACTCCATCCTCACGCGGCGAGGTGGGCCATGGACACTGGCAGAACACAGGCACTCTACCTTTCCGTCTAAACTGGTCTTTACCCAGCAAAGACTCCATTAAGGCTCTGTGTGTGAGACCTGAGAACGTGCTGACAGTGTCCTCCGACTGGGAGATAACTGTTTTTATGAATTTGAGGGGTTTAGGGAGATCCAGTGAACGGAAAGAGAGAGAAAGAAAGAAAGGACAGAAAGAGAGTGAGACATCAAGCGAGAAAGAGAAAGAGAGAGAGCGAGGGAGAGAGAGAGAGAGAGAATCCAGCTGAAGAATCCACAATGTGTGGCTGCAGTAAGGAACGGGAGCTCAGTTCAGTACTCTTTATTAACAGGCTCCTATATGCGTGGACACACCTCTGTGGCAGACCCTGATGGACAGCATTAAGAGGAAAACCTGAGGCTGGCCAGATGTTTATTCATAAGCTGCTGGGCATCAGCTGCCCGTGACAGGTAAAGAAGAGGTCAGAGCCCACCTTGGTGGCTAACCCACCCACCCACACACACACACACACACACACGTCCACACACACACACACGTCCACACACACACACACACACACACACACACACACACACACACACACACACACACACACACACACACACACACACACACACACACACACACACACACACACACACACACACGTCCACTAATATGCAGAGAAAAAAAGCAGCTCTAATACAAAAGCTGCAGACATGAATATAATAAGACTTCCATCGCTCAAAATGTCAAAGGAATTATGACGCAAATACGTCTGCACTTCACAATACTTGAGACATATTCTGAATTATTAAAGATTCTATACAAAATAAATATTGTATACAATGTCAATAATGTTCTGTCTAGCTGTAAGTGTTTATTTAGTAATGATAGATGTACAATTAATACTTTAGGCGTCAAGTCTTTAACAAAACCTTAAAAAGTTTACAACGTGTAACCCATAACAACAGGGCGGCTGTAATTTCAGTCTGGAGATTGCCTTTACACACCCAGGTTTCCATGGCGATTAATGACTTAATTATAACCAATTACCCTTTTAATGGACTAATGGGGTGTGAATGGTACTGAAAGGTGTCCATGTATTCTAGGCTTAGGGACAGCTGGAAATGTCTTCTATTTTTTTTACACCCCCCTCCCCAACTCTTCTAATATTTTCAAACGACCCTCCCCTTGTACTGTAGAAAAAAATTGCGCACCCACCCCCCTCATAGAATTAACTCAAAATGATGTTCACAACCACAAATAACAATAACGGTACGCTGTGTTTACAAACTTCAGCACACTTCTGTGGCACAGTCGATGCCACGCAGGGCTAAGGGCCAGAAGGTTCTCTGACCTCCATAGACGAGCTAACTCTCCCTGGCTGTTTCATTAGACCTACACTACGATCAAAGCCGGCTGCAGACAATGATCAGCTAGGTGGAAAACACATTTTCAAAATTTTGATGCTATATTTTTTAAACCGGGTGGTTCGAGCCCTGAATGCTGATTGGCTGAAAGCCGGTGTGGCCAAAAATGTATTTTTACTGTTCTAATTGGTAAACAGTTTATAATAGCGACAAGGCACCTCGGGTTTGTGTTATATGGCCACCATGCCACAGCTAAGAACAGCCCTTAGCCGTGGTATATTGGCCATATACCACACCCCCTCATGCTTTATTGCTTAATTATGTATGCAACACATTTTTCCCCAACAGGTTTCTGTGCTGATGCACCACAACCAAAAAACAAAGCAACTTCGGGCACTTCAACATCATGGTTTGCAATTTCAACACCAACATCTGCACAGTTTGGATGCTGGAACTACATGTTGGACGAATGTGCTCTGGTAGCCTACAGTAAACCTTTGAGGTAGCCTAATCAGATCACAACATTGTGACTGGCTGTGTTCATGACACACATAAAAGGTGATACATTAAACAAGTTAAATGACTAATATTGAGGCTATATTGAAGCGTGGTGTACGAGGGACAGCCACTCGGATCGGAGAGGAGGCAGAACGCACGGCAAGCTTTCCTGAATAACTTGGCCTGCTGGAAGCATATCTGGCCACATTATTATCGGACGACTTGGGAGAATGATGATGTGCAACAGACATCTCAGTATCAGAACTTAGAATACATCCAGGCTGGCTTGCTACTGTGCGATTCTGGACCGTATAAACTGTCGAGAGCAGACCCTCCCGGCCTCACAACCACAGCCCGGGTGTAATCATGCCAGCCCAGGACCTCCACATCCGGCTTTTTCTCATTCTGATTGGCTGGGCCTGGCTCCCCAGTGGGTGGGCCTGGCTCCCAAGTGGGTGGGCCTATGCACTCCCGGGCCCACCCATGGCTGCGCCCCTGCCCAGTCATGTAAAATCCATAGAATTTATTTCAATTGACTGATTTTCTTCTATGAACTCTACCTCAGTCAAATCTTTAACATTGTTGCATGCTGCGTTTATATTTATGTTCAGTATACATCCAGACTGGCCAGCTACTGTGTGTTTCTGGACCTCAAACTGCCGAGAGCAGATCCACAACTGATTCAAATGGAATGAATGTAACGACATATTCAAATCACAGGGCTTTTCCTCTGATATTTCATGACATTTTCACTGCAGTTTACAGCCTAGGGTAGAATGTTGTACTCACTTGAAAACAATAATGCAATGATTCATTGCTATGTGGTGTTGTAGGATAGTCTAGGTAGGATACTTGTATTGTCCCTTAACAAGACCAGTGGGGGAGCTTTTTGAGCTGATTGTCTCATGTCTTCATGCACAATGACACACCTGGCCTCTCCGTTTATACTGAACATTGGTGCAGCTTTGAATTATTTGATGGGTGGTAGGATTGCTAGTTAGCATATTACAGATCTGGACAAACGATCCACCGACCACTAATATATAGGACCTCAACAGAGCTGGTGAAGCTCTGTGTATGGGCATTACCTTTTGCAGTCAGTTATGCTCGGTACAAATACAAAAACAACAGCCGAGAGATGAAATTAGCTGTTCACCGAGAGGAACGTTAACATTGGACTGGAGTGTTTTACTGATGCTCCTCGGATAGAACACAGATAATCCCCTTCTGGAACCTCAAAGTGCGGTGGGACATTCTGCAGTGTTGTCGGCTTTTTAATAGCATGGTACTATACCTGTTGGGTACTTCTGTGTAAAACCTCATGGCCATCTCTACAACTCCACAGTGGTCTGGGTGGATGGACGGCTTGGTTTCATTTCCCTCCTGCACACACACAGGACAGACAGACAGACAGACAGACAGACAGACAGACAGACAGACAGACAGACAGACAGACAGACAGACAGACAGACAGACAGACAGACAGACAGACAGACAGACAGACAGACAGACAGACAGACAGACAGACAGACAGACAGACAGAGAGGAGAGAGAGAGAGAGAGAGAGAGAGAGAGGAGAGGAGAGAGAGGAGAGGAGAGAGAGAGGAGAGAGAGGAGAGAGAGGAGAGAGAGAGAGAGAGAGAGAGAGAGGAGAGAGAGAGAGAGGAGAGAGAGGAGAGAGAGAGGAGAGAGAGAGGAGAGAGAGAGAGAGAGAGGAGAGAGAGAGGAGAGAGAGAGAGAGGAGAGAGAGGAGAGAGAGAGAGGAGAGAGAGAGAGAGAGACAGAGAGCATAGGAAGGAATGGGTCAGAGGGGAAAAGAAAGGAAGAAAGATGCAATTTAGAGGAGACAATAGCTAAACAACATCTCGCTGCCCCCTAATAGGCTTGTTTTCTCTGCAGTACAGGAAGAGAAAGAGAGAGAGAGGATCATTGTCTAACATATATTTCACTCTGCAGGAATACTGAGCCATAGGCAACCACTGAGCGTTGGCTTGATTCCTAATCTGGAGAGTGTCTGGACCAGCATTGCTGTCTGGGTGAGTGAAGGGACACTTAAGTGTGAGCGCGGACCCTTCAGTGGGGGACACATTGAGGTTGTTTGGTCTGGGGTGATGCCTATGGGCAGAGGGTGGCAGAAATACTTTTTTATCTACCCCCCACAGAACATGTTGAGACTATAGAATATGTTTTACCATGTAAGCCAAATAATAGAGGCCTATACTATCGTACACAGCAAATTGTCCAGTGTTGATTTTTCAGGTAAACATTTATTGTATTGATTCAGGAGGTACATTAACTCTGTAAGAGTGAAATTAACACTCAGTAGTGTAAAATAACCCCCAGTAATGGTGTTAAAAACCAGAGTTATTGTTATTCCAATAGGATTCCAATAGGAATTGCACGTCACTTGGTACGCCAGCATAATGTGATTTGCAGGCCTGATGTGGCCTGTAAACCAAGAGTTTTCTAACACCACTGTGTTAGGGTAAACCGAGGCCATCAGTAAGGACTTATGATATATGCAATGTATTGTCATGAAGTTTAATTTTAATGAAACTAATTTGGTAAAAGCCACAGGCCTTTAAAAGGAAAGAATTCAATAATCATGTCTCTGTCACTAACAAATACAGTCATGGGTGGTAACAATTCACTCGAAAAGAAAAGGCCGCATGGGAAATATATTAATGAGGCTTTACACCATATAGTGTTAAAACAACACCCAAAATGACTTACTGTAACAGTGTTTTTGTTAAACACTAACTCTAGATCAACACTAGTGTTGAATAGAGATAACACATTGAGTGTTAATTACCCCATAGTGTTACATTTGAGCAACACTGACAAGTGTAATGCAGTGTACATGCTTTACACTACGGTGTGTTACATTAACACTCAAAATGAGTACTTTTTCACTCTGTAGAGTGGGACCATATGTGCTCGGAGATAGTGTTAAACTGAACCCTTTAAGCGTTGATTTAACACAGCAAAATGTAACGTGTGGAGCAAAATAGAACATCACCAACTGATTCTTGTTCTCCAATCAATAGACCAAACATGCTGAGCAGGGGTTGAAGGTCAAAGTGAGAACAAACAGATACTCCATGTTGATCAGGGTCTTCTGAACCTTTCGGTTCAAGTCAATCACACCGTTCTAACTAGAATTGCTACAGTTAATTGTACGACTATTTAATATAACTACTTGTGATTGGCATGCAACATTGAATTGCATCGAATTTTATGTGTCTGATAAATGTTTGCACACACCTGGAAATGTCTGTGTAAGAACGTGTCTCTCTTTTCCTCACCCACTGCTTTCAATAAACTAATGCAGTGTTCAAACAACACCCGAGTCATGTTCATCATTTAAGCATCAAGATGAATTGGGGGACAGGTGCTTGGGAAGTCTCACAGGGGGACATATTTTGTTTGCTCAGTGCTTACGCAGCGCGAGTTAAGTCTATGATCAGACTTATAATAAATGTTAGCGCCTCCACAATCCACCATGTACTCTGCTTTTATTGCCTGTGAAACAGGGCCTTATGTTATTACCCTTTAGGCCCAGCCCTGATGGATTCCAACACATCCATACTACTCCAGTGTCGGACCAGAACACCTCATATTAAACTCGTACAGATGAAAGGCCAAGACTAAACACGATCCCCAACTCATTTCCAATACTATTGATTCCTTCCAAATAATAGCCTTGTGTCCCCCTTCAGCGGCGGCCATTTAAACATGTTCCTGCATCAAGCAAAACTCTCTCTCTTTCGCTCTCTCCAGGGATTGGATTTGACATTCCCGATGAAAGTTATTATTATCCGGGAATAATGAAATATCCACTCAGAGGGAATGGTGGTTAGGGAAAAGGGCTGGGAGAAAAGGGCACTTATCTCGCTCATAAGATCAAATAAATGCCAATTTGAAGAATGTTTATTTTAATTGGTGGGCGAGAACGTTCTTAACCTCTCTGATAGGAGTCAACGGAAATTCAGACATAACAAATTGAGATTTTTTTGGACAGTCAAAATAAATCCGATTGCAGTGAATCAGAATTCAAGGCACCAGAATCCTATTATAATATAAACATCCCTGATGTGGACTGCTGGAATGGTGTCAGGAAAAAAAAGGCAGAGGTACAGAAAGGTAGAGGGAACAAAATAATTATCCGTATGAAAAGCCTAGAGAAATTACCTTAAAAGTACCAATATTAATATAGCTGGTGAAAAGTCTTCTCTGATATGCACAAGTAAAACCCTTTTGAGATTTGAGAATGAAATAAAGCCGATTGACGTTTTCAGATTCTTCTCGTTGACCTGACAAGGTGTAATTATTTGACTCCGTTTGATGGTGACACACGCCAACGACACCCTTACGATACACTCCTGCCACAAATCCTAGTGGGAACACATAACGAGGTTTCTCCTCGGCTGTGACATTTCAAAGCTGTCCTCAGGATTAAAAGAAAATCATTAAATAACATGAAACGTTAAATATAAATAAATGAAGTTTGAATGGGAGGCTCGGAGACAGATTGTTGTTGTTGTTGATGCTTCATGGTCTTGATGATATTACTGTTAATCCTTTAATCAGTTTCTCCACAATGTCGACAGCGACATAAGGAATGGTAATACGATTAGCTTATAATGTTGAAGTAAAATATCCCGACCACCATATTTTCTCTCTCTGCTAACTCCTATGAATAAAACACATGAGCCAACCGCAGGACTGTGTAAAATGTTGTAGTTAAAGGCCCAGTGCAGTCAAAAACGTGATTTTCCCTGTGTTTTATATATATTTCCACACTATGAGGTTGGAATAATATTGTGACATTGGGAATATTATGATAATGCCCTTTTAGTGTAAGAGCTGTTTGAAAAGACCGCCTGAAATTGCAACCTCTTTTGGTGGGATGGTGTTTTGGTCTGCCTGGTGATATCCCCAGGTGGTAAGTGAGTTAAAAGACCAATAAGAGAGTTCCAAACCTCTCTGCCAATAACAGCTCGTTTTTAGGTTTCCCCCTCCCCAATAAGACCACTCCCAGACAGTCCTAGCTAAATTCTTGATTGAGAAATGGCTCTTTGCTAAGAAGCTATTTTTGTTTGTTTTCAAATAAAATGGTGAACAACTATCACTGTAAGGTACTTAACCGTTATCCAGAAATGATTTGATATTGAGATAAAAATGGCTGCATTGGACCTTTAACTTTGTTGTATTGGACCTTTAACTTTGCTGTATTGGACCTTTAACTTTGTTGTATTGGACCTTTAACTTTGTTGTATTGGACCTTTAACTTTGCTGTATTGGACCTTTAACTTTGTTGTATTGGATCTTAATTTTCAAAATAAGCCAAGAACCTAAACTGAATTAATTATAATTAATTATTGAAACAATGTATTTAATGTATTTAATATTATTGTTTATCATGACAAATAAGCCTTTTTATTAGGGATGAGGTTTAAAAACAGAAATGCTTTGGCTTTAGCATAATATAATAGACTTTTACTTGAGACTTAAAGCCGATTTAGTGCTTACATCCTAATATCTACAGCATAGATTTGTTCTAGATTGTATTGTGGGCATTTCATTTGGTTTTAATTAGCTGGGATTGTTGACAGGACTGAAGTTGGACGGGAGAGCAAATAAAGAGTGATCGTTGTTTCCTAGCTCTTTCAGGTCACTCTCTCTCTCCCACTCTCTCCCTTCCCTCTTTCTCTGCCCTCGCCCTCTACCCCTCTCTCTTTCTCTCTTCCTCTTTCTTGTCGTCTCCTGTTCGACATCAATCCCCACCCTGTTAGAAAGAGATTGCAGTGTGTCCGTCTGCCGTGGAGGAGTAGTGGCATCAGAAAAACCATTGTCACACAATTCACCTTGAAATAGGCTAAGAGAGAGGACACCCAACCGTAACTTTGCTTCACTATTGAAACCCATTCAGGATGTAGCCTTTTCCATTACCTGAAACCTTAACCATCGGGCCTAGAGAAAGTAGCATAGGATAGGCATACAAAGACTACTATACGCAATTTGTATTAAGAAGCCTCTGAAAGTGTCACTTTGATTACAACAGCAAAACAGGCAGAAATAAATAAATTTATTGGAACGCAGTCATCATATTACAATGGAAGAAAACGTTGATTGAAAAGCAGTGAGATTGGAACGGCCGTGATTAAAGAGAACCTTAATAAGAAAGTAAGTCGGCCTATTCAATGTTCAGTCAGATTGTTAATAAACGTTTAGGAGGATATAGTGGACGACTGAAACCTTAACCATAGCATCGAAATGAAACAGCACAGGATAGTGTCACGTTCCTGACCTGTTTTTTGTTGTTTTGTATGTGTTTAGTTGGTCAGGGCGTGAGTTGGGGTGGGTATTCTATGTTGTGTGTCTAGTTCGTCTGTTTCTGTGTTCAGCCTAATATGGTTCTCAATCAGAGACAGCTGTCAATCGTTGTCCCTGATTGAGAATCATATATAGGTGGCTTGTTTTGTGTTGGGGATTGTGGGTGGTTGTTTCCTGTCTCTGTGTTTGTGGTCTGCACCAGATAGGACTGTCTCGGCTTTCACGTTTGTTGTTTTGTTATTTGTTAATGTTCATCGTTTATTATTTAATTAAACATGTTGAACACTAACTGCGCTGCATTTTGGTCCTCTCCTTCATCCCAGGAAGAAAGCCGTTACAGAACCACCCACCAACAAAGGACCAAGCAGCGTGGCTACGGGCAGCGACAGCAGCGACAGCAGGAGCAGAGAAAGGAGAAATGGACATGGGAAGACGTTTTGGACGGCAAGGGTTGCTACACATGGGAGGAGATCCTGGCTGGAAGGGATCGCCTCCCATGGGAACAGCTGGAGGCAGTTAGGAGAGCAGAGGCAACCGGAGAGAGGAACCGGAGTTATGAAGGTACGCGGCTAGCACGGAAACCCGAGAGGAAATCCCAAAAATGTCTTGGGGGGGGGCTAAGGGTAGTGTGGCGAGGGCAGGTAGGAAACCTGCGCCCACTTCCCATGCTTACCGTGGAGAGCGGGAGTACGGGCAGACACCGTGTTATGCGGAAGAGCGCACGGTGTCTCCTGTACGGGTGCATAGCCCGGTGCGGGTTATTCCACCTCCCCGCACTGGGCGGGCTAGATTGAGCATTGAGCCAAGTGCCATGAAGCCGGCTCTACATATCTGGCCTCCAGTACGTCTCCTCGGGCCGGTGTACATGGCACCAGCCTTACGCATGGTGTCCCCGGTTCGCCAACACAGCCCAGTGCGGGTTATTCCACCTCCCCGCACTGGACGGGCTACGGGGAGCATGCAACCAGGTAAGGTTGGGCAGGCTCAGTGCTCAAGGGAGCCAGTACGCCTGCACGGTCCGGTACATCCGGCGCCACCTTCCCGCCCCAGCCCAGTACCACCAGTGCCTACACCACGCACCAGGCTTCCAGTGCGTCTCCAGAGCCCTGTTCCTCCTCCACGCACTCTCCCTGTGGTGCGTGTCTCCAGCCCAGTACCACCAGTTCCGGTACCACGCACCAGGCCTATAGTGCGCATCGAGAGTCCAGTGTGCCCTGTTCCTGCTCCCTGCACTAGCCTTGAGGTGCGTGTCTCCAGTCCGGTACCACCAGTTCCGGCACCACGCACCAGGCCTACTGTGCGCCTCAGCAGGTCAGAGTCGGCCGTCTGCCCAACGCCGCCTGTACTGCTCGTCTGCCCAGCACCGTCTGAGCTGCCTGTCTGCCCAGCACCGTCTGAGCTGCCTGTCTGCCCAGCGCCGTCTGAGCCATCCGTCTGCCCAGCGCCGTCTGAGCCATCCGTCTGCCCAGCGCCGTCTGAGCCATCCGTCTGCCCAGCGCCGTCTGAGCCATCCGTCTGCCCAGCGCCGTCTGAGCCATCCGTCTGCCCAGCGCCGTCTGAGCCATCTGTCTGCCCAGCGCCGTCTGAGCCATCCGTCTGCCACGAGCCGTCTGAGCCATCCGTCTGCCCAGCGCCGTCTGAGCCATCCGTCTGCCACGAGCCTTCAGAGCCGCCCGTCTGTCCCGAGCCATTAGAGCCGTCCGTCAGTCAGGAGCCGCTAGAGCCGTCCGTCAGTCAGGAGCCGCCAGAGCCGTCCGTCAGTCAGGAGCCGCCAGAGCCGCCAGCCAGTCAGGAGCCGCCAGAGCCGCCAGCCAGTCAGGAGCCGCCAGAGCCGCCAGCCAGTCAGGAGCCGCCAGAGACGCCAGCCAGTCAGGAGCCGCCAGAGACGCCAGCCAGTCAGGAGCCGCCAGAGCCGCCAGCCAGTCAGGAGCTGCCAGAGCCGCCAGCCAGTCAGGAGCTGCCAGAGCCGCCAGCCAGTCAGGAGCTGCCAGAGCCGCCAGCCAGTCAGGAGCTGCCAGAGCCGCCAGCCAGTCAGGAGCTGCCAGAGCCGCCCTTCAGTCATGAGCCGCCCTCCAGTCATGAGCCGCCCTCCAGTCATGAGCCGCCCTACAGTCATGAGCCGCCCTACAGTCATGAGCCGCCCTACAGTCATGAGCCGCCCTACAGTCATGAGCCGCCCTACAGTCATGAGCCGCCCTACAGTCATGAGCCGCCCTACAGTCATGAGCTGCCCTACAGTCATGAGCTGCCCTACAGTCATGAGCTGCCCTACAGTCCGGAGCTGCCCTACAGTCCGGAGCTGCCCTACAGTCCGGAGCTGCCACTCAGTCCGGAGCTGCCACTCAGTCCGGAGCTGCCATTAGTCCAGAGTTGTCCCTCTGTCCTAAGCTACCTCTCTGTCCGGAGCGATTTCTCTGTCCTGAGCTACCTCTCTGTCCTGAGCTACCTCTCTGTCCTGAGCTACCTCTCTGTCCTGAGCTACCTCTCTGTCCTGAGCTACCTCTCGGTCCTGAGCTACCTCTCGGTCCTGAGCTACCTCTCGGTCCTGAGTTGTCTCCTCTATTTAGGAGGGGCCTTGGTGAAGGTTCCTGGACCATGGTCGGGGGCGAGGGTCGCCACTCAAAGGACGCTAAGGAGGGGGACAAAGACAGTGGTGGAGTGGTGTCCTCGTCCACCGCCGGAGCCGCCACCGCGGACAGATGCCCACCCAGACCCTCCCCTTGAGTTTTAGGGGTGCGCCCGGAGTTCGCACCTTGAGGGGGGGGTTCTGTCACGTTCCTGACCTGTTTTTTGTTGTTTTGTATGTGTTTAGTTGGTCAGGGCGTGAGTTGGGGTGGGTATTCTATGTTGTGTGTCTAGTTCGTCTGTTTCTGTGTTCAGCCTAATATGGTTCTCAATCAGAGACAGCTGTCAATCGTTGTCCCTGATTGAGAATCATATATAGGTGGCTTGTTTTGTGTTGGGGATTGTGGGTGGTTGTTTCCTGTCTCTGTGTTTGTGTTCTGCACCAGATAGGACTGTCTCGGCTTTCACGTTTGTTGTTTTGTTATTTGTTAATGTTCATCGTTTATTATTTAATTAAACATGTTGAACACTAACTGCGCTGCATTTTGGTCCTCTCCTTCATCCCAGGAAGAAAGCCGTTACAGATAGGCGTACAAAGTCCGTTACACCCCTTATTGTACAGTGTACTCAAGAGAAGCCTATGAACGTGTAACTTCTTTACAACAACAAAACTGCCAGAAAGAAATACATGTATTGGAATGTAGTCATGGCGTTTGTGTTTGACAAACGGAAGAACATGTTGGTTGAGAAGGAGTGGGATTGGAACGGCCTTGGTTCGTCGTGAGTAAAGAGAATCTGAATACGAATGTCAGAGAGTCTATTCAACGTTCAGTCTGTGTGTTAATGGACTTTCAGGAGGATGTTCGACTGGACGACTTTCTGAATCTTTTCAAGATTATTATCCGTCTTCCATCTTGTACATCTGGTTCTGTAGCTTCCTTGTGAGTTTGTGGATTCACCTCCTACAATACATTATTACAGCAAAACAAACATAAATACTTTTTTTTTGTGGGGGGGGTCCTTCATATATCTTTTATTTTAATTTCATATAAATTAATACAATTCTATGGAAAGTAAAAGGAAAATGAAAGCATTGTGAATTCACACAGTAGCCTACAATGTAAAGGAGAAGGAGAGGGAGAGGAAAAGGAAAATGAGAAAGCATTGGGCGTGACTAAAATGGCCTCCGGGTGATGCTGAGGTGAGTGAGTGTTTCCCATGAATGTTGCATGTGGGAGGGTATACATGGCTGGATGACTCAGAGGAGGAGCCCTAGCACTTGTGAGGGCAAACTGTGCCTTGCTGTGGCGGTGGGGAAGTGACACGAATAACACCCCCCCAAACCCAATCCCCCTCATGAACATTGCAAGTCTTTTCTAGTCAGGAGTTGAAATATTTATGACTGTGCTCAAGTAGCGCTTTTTAACCTTCCTCTGACCCCATTTAAGCATTAGATGCTTCTTAGAAAGTTCTACCCGGTGAGGCTGGTTGAGCGGAAACAGATTTGAGCAATGATCACAGTTGTTTTCTTTTCCTCTCTCTTAGCCAGTTTGACAACGGGATAATTCTATATTAAGAAATGTTTTGACAGGGTAAAACGTGTTTATCAAAAAGAGAATGACTGACAAATAACAGACTGAGAAATAGAATTATTATGATTTCATAATAACGTAATCATAACCCGCATCACACCAATAATAACAAATCAAGAGGGTTTGTTCTCGATTATGATAATGGGAATTACATGTTAATATGATGCATATTTTTCATGATGTTAAAGTTGTTCTTTGGCATTTCTTTGGGGTTTAAAGTTGAAATCAGGGTTCAGTGTTAAATTGAAAAGTGTATTTTTTTGGGGGGGGCTTCACACCGTCTTTAAACAGAACAGAAGTTCAACTTTGTCGGAAAAAAGTAGTGTACATCCTTTAAAATGGTCTGATGCCTTGTCTTGTATGGACACAGAGAGGCAGATAGGACACCAGTCTTTCCCCTGGAGGTTGGCGTGTGTTTGTGTGCATGCACGGGGGAACTCAAACCTTTAGCCCTGGGGGGGGGGGGGGGGGGGGGGGGTATATTCCTGCAGTACCCAGAGCTGATTGTAATATATGTAAAGAGTATGCATCACCAGAGGCCCTGGGTGGAAGGGAGAATAAGGAAAGAAAGCGAGTGAGAGGCCACTGGGAGACGTCAGAGTGGCCGCGGTGTGGACATGCATCGCTGGGTAGACAGTGCTGCCATCTCTCCCTGACGCTAGTTGACGTGCCACCCCCCCCCTCCTTTATGCCAACCCTATACCCCCCCCCCCCAATCCCAGACTCCCAGGCCCCACACACTCCACATACATTTACATATTGCCCCCCTGTTAGTCTTGACAAAACTAGAAAAAAACCTTGAATGACAAAGAAAACTTCAGGAAAGTACTTTGTCAATATTTTAGCTCCACCACTCCAAAGTAGAACTTATCCCCTCCACCTTTCTTTGTGTTGTTCAGGAATAAAGGACTATCGTTGTTATCACTCCTTCATAGTGAATTGAATTGTGGATAGAAGAGTTCAGTGCTTGGAGGTCTGTGTAGTGCACCGTGGGGTACAGAGGGTATATCGTGTGTTTGGGAGTTTCCTACAACGGTGGTGACTCCTTTTCACCTCAAACAGAGAGAGGACGGGAGCACGGGAGCTCAATATATTTTTTTCTTCAGGGGGGTGGATCAGCTTTAATATTGCAGATAATGTAGATTGTGGCTTCTATCAATGTAATTGTCTGCATCATTTCCAATCTCTCATATCTTTAAAAAATATATATTTATATTATTTTATATATATTTTCCTTTATTATTTCCCCCTAACCCTACCACCCCTCACCTATTAGGAGTAAACTAATGGAGCTCAACCTTAGTGAACCCATGTGCCGCATTTTGGCTCCAACCCCTTATTCATAATTCAACAGTGAGAGTGGAGATGGTGTCAGAGAGAACCTCTCTCCCTCTCTAAAATGAAGGCTGAACTCTGCATGCACTTTGACGTTCGGGCCGGGGCGGGGAGAGCATTGCATATGATGTCACAGGGTGAGAAAGAAGGAAAGAGGTAGGTTGACCTGAATCAGAGCAGCCGCTAACACAACCTTAACAAGGGAGAAAAAAGAATGAAAAAGAAAAAAAGTCACACACTGAATATGTTTCCAACTATTTAACGGGGGTACTTTAATGTCGGGAGAGTATTCAGAGCGTTCTGTTTTATACAGTTTACCCACCGTTAGTCAGCACCTTCGCAAACATTCTTGGGTGTGCGTCAGCTCATGCTTTTAAATGAAGAAAAAAAAAGACTTGCTTTTTTCGGGAGAGAGGGTACAGAGGACAGATGCACCAGTCATGTAAAGCAATCGTACTCAAGGAAAGATATCTACTTGCAAAGTCCTGTCTGACTGGGGAACAAAATAACCCTACAGTACTGTAGTCATAGACAAGGAAAGATGGCTGACTGTGGGGCAGAATAAATCAAGAGCCAAGATGGAAATGGCCCTAGTGCTTGCTTCATCTACATATTCCCTGTCTGCAGCTTGGGACTGTGGCCATGTCGGGGATGAACCGACAGGAACACAGCCATGTCAGTTTTATGCAGGTCAGGACCGCTCCCATCTGCTTGACTGAATCTGCCTCTCTGCCTCCTAGTGAAGTGACGAGCCACAAGGAGAGAAGCCAGGAGCAGAGAGATGGATGGGCTGTAGTCCCAAACGGCCAACGTATTCCTTATGTAGTGCACCACTTTAGTCCAGAGCCAGCCCGATGGGCCCTGGTCAAATGTAGTGCACTATATAGGGAACAGGGTGCCGTTTGGGACTCGGTAGAAATAATAATGCACCATGGGAAATGAAGAGCCCCTGAGCTTTGACAACGTATGACCGTCCCTCACAATATTACATTTTAACTCTACTACTCTCTCCCTCCATCTCTCTCTTTCTTTTCTCTCAGAATATCACCTGTAACAGGTAATCCTATCAGCCTGGATAGTCTCGGACAGAAGCGGGTGGTGTTTTGCTCAACGGCTCACTTTTGTGGTGCGTGACACAATGCGATTACACTAGCAGGCTGATGTAATCAGAGAGCACATTATGAGTCCGGGCAGGCGAGAGGAAATGGCGGCGGCGTGCTGGATGCATGCATGCACACACACACACACACACACACACACACACACACACACACACACACACACACACACACACACACACACACACACACACACACACACACACACACACACACACACACACACACACACACAGACACACAGACCTATAGAGACGGAGGTTTTTACAGTCTCTGAGTGCCACTGTGGAGCCGTTCCAGCTTTCGCTGCCTCTCAATTATGTAGCAGGTTTTTGACCTGGTATACAGATCTCTCCTCCTTTAAATTATGGATGAGAGTCTTGATTGAGGCGCATTTTCTATGACTTGTTTCATTTTTTTTCGATGATGCTTCAACGAAATATAATTAACTTTAATAACAATATAAAAAAAAGTATGAAAAGAACCCATTTGGTAATTTATTTCTGTTGCTAATTTAAAGCTTTTTAAATGTTGAAAGTAACATTCATTATGCTTAATCATGGATAATTATTGTCCATGTTTTGAGTGACATCTTCTGTCAATCAAATTAGTAAAATAGCAACAAAGTTAAATTGGTCCTGTTTATTTGTATTTTTTGTCGTTGTATCTGATGTTGATTGAAAGCAAAACAATATTAATCATGCAAAGAGATTATATTCTGACGCTGGAATTCAGTAGTGGGGACATGCATAAAAAAAATAAGTGATGAAACTATGAACAAAAGTCAGAAGTTTGAGAATTATAACCCAATCAGACATCAGCTCAGTGTGATGCTCTGTTTTACTGAAATCTAAAGGATTGTATAGTGTGGACGGATGACTTTGGAATGAGTAGATGTTTTACAGTGCAGAATTTCATAGTAGCTCGCTTTAACATATGAACCATCACGTAATATCAAGGCAAATTACTCTGGCCTGTCTACCTTATAATGTACTGGTGAAGGGAGGACGGCTCATAATGGCTGGAATGGAATGAAAGGAACTGTGTCAAACACATCAAACAAATGATTACCATGTCTACCGTACCAATTCTCTGAAATGTTAATAATGTACCGTACTAGGAGGAAACAATTCAGTGCCATTCGTGGTTCTGACGAGTGTGCGTCATTCATTATATAGTACAGTACGATCAAAGAGGTTATATCACTCGGAGTTCTCACCGAAACCTTTCAGTGCTTTCGTTTCTTCCAAAGTGGTAGCTTGCATTTTTATGTGGGTGACTTATGTCTTTCACTGCAAGATGTGCCTCTATGTTTGTACCGTATTATCTCTGTACATGGTTTATGCTGGTGACAAATCCAAATGTCCCCTTTGGGGATCAATGTGTTTATTCATTCATATAGTTATTCAAAAACTCTACCAGGAGCAACACATTATTGACGTTCCCATGTACGGGTGAAGTACTATTAGACCCGGTATCTCAAGTCAAGCACACTATATTATGACCCAAAGCTTCCTCTTATTTGAAAATCTACCCAACAGTTTTGCATGAATCCGGTTTTTGCATGAATCCTGTGTCCCAGAGGGCACCCAATTCCCTACATGATACACTACATTTGACCAGAGCCCTGTGAGCCCCCGTCAAAGGCAGAGCATTATATGGAATAGTTATCCGCAGCCTAATGAGAGATACAAGAAATCCCCCAGACTCTACCTCTGTCACCTAATCAATAAGACTCGTTGAGTCTTCTCATCTAAGCTGCATGTAATTGTTCATTCTCTCATGTTAGTCCATATCCACGGATTTCAGTGTCTAAAATTACATGAAAACATCAAACTAATAATGGACCCAGTTGATTGTGGCTTTAATTGGGATGAACTATTTTACTGTGCTTTCCCCACCAGCACCTGGGATAAATGTAGTGGAAGAAATGAATGAGTTCAATTGGCATATTTTCATTGTTTTCATTCAGGTAATTCTGCAGTGTCAAAGATCACAGTACATTAACCTGGATGTCTCAGGGTCTCTTAGGTATTTGTTGGTATTTTTTTGGTGACCGTGTTTTCACTGGGGAGGGGGGAAATAAGAGGAGGTTATGCGAGCGAGTGAGCGCGTGGGTGTGTGTGGAACTAAGGGTGTCACAGGGATGTCAGTTTCCATCAGTGTTTGGAGAGAATGAGGGATGGTTTGGGTTGGCCAGGGAGCATCATGTACTAATGTGGTTGGAAAAACGTGTCCGTTCCAATCAACATGAAATAATAATGATGGTAATTTCACACTGTATGCATCGCTGCGCAGGGGTATGCAAATGGGGTAGTATCATGTTTGGCCCTAAATGTGACAGGAAAAAAATGTGATACACAAATGCCAAGTAGTTGTTTTCTCCTCTTTGTTTTCCTAATTGGTATTTTGGTGGAGAGGCTGGAGATAATGCCACCAATTAAGATCATACTGTAATGACTACATTTGCACAGCTAATATATTAGAGCAACTATATTACAGCTAATATATTACAGCAACTATGTAGACTTTTAGGATCCTTTAGGGACAGCCTCATGCTTCTACCAATTCCAATGTTCAGCATTTAGCCTCTCGCTGGCTGCTCGAACACACAGACAGGCCCTATCCATCTTTCAGAGCATCTTTGGAGTGGGGAGGTAAGTGGGTGTGTGTTTGTATGTGTGTGTGTGTTTGTATGTGTGTGTGCGCGTGTTTGTGTGCATGTGTGCGTACACATCTGTGCCCATCCCTGTGTGTGTGTGTGTGTGTGTGTGTGTGTGTGTGTGTGTGTGTGTGTGTGTGTGTGTGTGTGTGTGTGTGTGTGTGTGTGTGTGTGAGAGAGTGAGAGAGTGAGTGAGTGATGAGGATTGAAACAGAACGGGGAGTTCAGTTCAGGGGCCATCATCATAAAGAGCACTCTGACAGGACGGGGACAAGGACGTGCAGCGGTGCAGGTAGTTGCTCCGGCCCTTTCCCGACACGGGACCCAGGAGGGGTAGAGGTCAACGGGATAACAAGCGTTGGCTCGGATCCGCCGGCCGGCCGGCCCCTCTGAGAAGGGTAAAGTCTCCCTAATCTGGCCAGGGCACTGCACTGAACTACATGACTACACAGAACAAGTTGCAGAACTATCATAACATGTATCATACGAATGTTAGATCAAACCCTGACAAGAACTTCGTGGGAATGTTAGCTAATGTCTTGGGAATGTTCCCGGTTTGCTGGGTGGTGGTCAATATGATACAAATGCCAATACAATTGGGTACGATTTACAGAGGAGAGAGAATTACGTGTTCCTAAAAGCAGCCAGTGTTCACCGGGGGGGAGGGCTAGGCAAATACTCAAGGGCCCCTGAACCGCCCCGGGGACCCATTCCATTACAAGGGCCCCACTCACACACACACACACGTTTGTTTTACTATTCGTGTGGGGACCAAACAATTGATTCCCGTTCAAAATCCTATTATTCCCTAACCCTAACCCCAAATCTTAACTCTAACCCTAACTCCTAACCCTAACCCTAATAAAATAGCCTTTCACCTTTTGGGGACCGGCTAAATGTCCCCACTCCAAATGTTCTTTGTTTAACTATCCACACACCCACCCACTTAAAACAAAGCGATGCGACACGACCCGGCCTTAATGCTGCTCTCCTACTCAACCCCAGAGCTCTTGGAGATCAGACGACGGCAGCAGAAAAAACACAGAGAGAAAAAAAACACACTCACAACACAGAAACACACACTTCTCATCCGGGGCTGGGGCGGGTGCTCTCCTACAAACTCCTGACATTGATTTGAAATAAATTGAGACTGATGATCAGTCGATGACAATTCCCGTAATCATTAAACCCTCAGCGATTCATCAGAGAAGAGCGGGAAGCGGGGGCCCTCGTGTCACATTTATCCTGGATGGTAGGAGGGAGCGGGGCTGTGTGGCACGCTGTGATTTTTAAAAGGATTGATTACGATCCAGCTGCTTTTCCCCTTGCGCTCCTAAGTGTGGAGTAATCAGGTATTTAGACCCCCCCCCCAAAAAAAAATTACAGGAAGTTATATGAGGAAAGAGAGAGAGAGAGAGCAACGCAATCTAATTTCATCCCCCCATCTAACTTTTCGTTTTGATGGCTGTCAGAGGGGGAGGAGGGGGGTGTAATCATAGCTGGAGAATGGCCTGTCACATTAAGACGCAGATGGGATAAGAAATACCTTTCCCGATCCAATTTAGCACAGTATTTTACAATGTTACTGGGTTGATTTAAAAAAGGGCGGATATGGGATAGGGTCTACACACCCCTCCCTTCTGTTACCTCCCCTGCCAATGATTTAGAGGATGGTAGAACAACGACTTGGACTTTAATGGACTTGACCATGTTAATATTGATCACATTGAAAGAGTCCATCTAAAGTGACCAATGTCTTCATGTCTTACGACATGAATGAGAAAAATACAACTTCTGCTAATTAAGACACATAACCGATCACAATGAATAGCATTAGTGGTAACAGCCCTTTCTTTATGTCTTTTTATCTACCAACACAGAATTACAAAGAGCAAGTGACTCATAAAACAAAGCTCCATCTGTTGAAACTGTGAGATATATGAAATCTCTGGCAATATGTGTTATTTTGCTGATCTACACGGTGTCACAAAATGTATTGCCAACAGTGTCAGTGTGTGCCATATATTTATTTTCCTTTCTCTCCTTCTCCTTTCATGAAATCACAGCAGCAATATGATATTCCTGTCAAAATGTGAAAACGCATAATTATGAGGACAGGTTGCATTTGACAGGAATAAAATCCTCCTTGATCATTGGGATTAGAAAGACAAACTGACATGTTTAATCTAAGTATTACGCCCTGGCTATTAGTGAGGAGATGAGACACAATAGAACTCCTACTCTACAAAGCCAAAGCTTCTGTAACAGTACAGTATTATATACAATTTAGACATTCATTGTATATCCATTCAGACACATTTTCCATTGTTACATTACACCTTTTTTACGAATGTCTGTCTTTATATGTCTGTCTTTAAATATGCCTGTCTTTTTAATGAATACTAAAAGCCTGAATTGCACCAGCCAAATCCTGTAGGTAACAGTAGAGTATGTACGTTATAGACATTCATTGTCTAAACATTCCGTCTGGTTTCAACATTGTGACAATAGACATACTAATAATACTAATAATATTCTATTATTAAACTACAAAAAACATGATCGACAAAATACTGCTTGCCTTTTTCTCTAAACCTGCGTACTGTGTTCCCGTATAAATGGCTCAAACGTTCATTGAGTAACATCGGCTTCTCCATTGTATACATTTCTACACATGTCTTTCTTCTACCGACTGCAATTGATCAGATACGATAACAGCCTCATTGATTTATTCTATGGACGTCTGCTACAGTATACCAGCCCGCATCAGAATATCTACGGCATAGTTTTGACTTCATAAAATGAGGGCCAGATGAGAAGGTGTGTGGTGATATGGGCTGATATGGTCCCAGAAGACTCCATCTCCCTCAAAAATCCTCAAATTATTTGTCAGCCGCCACTTAGCCAAATGAAGATTTGTAATGGTATCGCACGGCACATCAACAGAAAGAAAGTCTCGCTCTCTCACTTAACAAAGGTTATCAAAATATATGAAGGCTTTGTCCTTTAGGGTTGACGTCTTCTGTTCTTTCTGTTTGAGTTACAGCCCCCTCCCCAGAGCTTTAAGGTTATGGTAATGAAAACCAGATTTTGGTCGTGGAAGTAAGTGGATAAGCATTGGGATGAAAAACAATTATTTAATTGCTAATGGACCTTTTGTATTATTGGCCATTAAACGCTAACACATGGCTAACACATTTCATGTTATCAAACCAAACATGCGACATGATTTACATGAACCACAAGTTCATCCAAGAACTTAAACACAATATTGAAATAAAGCGTTTGCCTCCCGCCCAATCCCCCAAACCCACTACCCACTACCCACCTTCAACCACAACCCCCTCTTCAATAAATATTAAATCCCATTTCAGTTTTATTTTCTTTCTCCTCCAAATGAATTATTAAATGATAATACGTTCTCTGTATTTTTCTCGGGTCGGATTGCAACATGACACAGCGAGGGCACTTTGTAAAGCGGGCTGCCGAGGCTGTAGCAGACTAGCGCTGCCTGTTTGGGAAGCCAATGTTCAGGTTACACAAGGAGTTCAAACATGGGTCAGGTTCATCATTAATGTTGCAGTGTAAGTGCTGTGAATAGGGGTGGAAAAACCTGCTCAGGAACACCGCGGTCCCGATGCTACTACAGGAAAAGTATTCCAATGGAGACCTCCACGCTCCTACAGTATTCTATCCTCCAAGATGTAGACCTGGGCCAAAATAATATGATTATTTTTTCTGTAAAATACTTCAGCTGCGCTTATTGAGCTGGCGCATTGGAACAAATAGAATAGTCCCAAAAGTGGGCACATCTGATTCTTGAGAGCAGACTCAAGTCAAACGCTCAAACTTTTTAAAAGGTCAGTATACAGTAGTCAAACAAAGTGTTACAATAGAGAACTGTGCTTCTACAGTGGGCTATCGTCAAAGTCCCCAGCAAAATAATACAGTCCATGTACTGTATTTGACTGTTAGAATGTCCATGGACGACACAAAAAACAATCTCTTGCAAGGAGTTATTCTCTGGACAACCCTTCTATTCCACCAGGTTGTTGGGAAACAAACAACAGAACAAGCCTAGTCTTCACAAGCCACATCTCTCAGGTAAACAGCTGGGCATTCACTACAGGACATGGATGTGCTGACAACTCCTGAAGTCCTCGTCCCAAATCTTTTCATTCCGTCCATCAACCCCAGGACGTGGCTGCTCACATTACACGATGATCCCCTAGTTGATCCCGCCCTGAGTTTCTCAGTTGTCGCAGGAAAGAAATGCCCACGCGCAAACAGCCAGCTGCTTTATTAGTGTGCACATTATTATTCAAAAAAAAGGGACTGTAACCGCAGAATATGGACTTGCAAATGGCAGGGCAGACGTGGACAATAAGGACTTTCCATTCCACAGAGGGAATTGGTGGTAATATAAATCGTTTAATATTCGCTCCACAGCTCCACCAATCACCTCGGTCCACACCGTGTTGTTGTTGTTTCTTTCCTCTTTGCCATCATTATATTGGTCTCACATGCTGAGTGCTCATTGGTTATTTGCAGAAGTCCTTGCCCAATTACGTTGGGACATCCGATAGGGGTCTGGAGAATGGAACAGCCATCGGTGCGTCCTTCACCCGCTCAAACTACGCCAGTCCCGACAAATTGATCCTAGCCCAAGTTCATGGGATTTCACCCCGATAATGACAATTATTCTGGGATGGCAAACACGTGGCGAAATCGTGTATGCCCGGCATAACACACAAGATAAACTTTAATCTTGCGATAAACGAATAAGCTTTCACACCATCGGAATGCCACATTTAATTTGCTGTTGTTCAGAAGATCACAGAAGATTGCAATCCACATTCCAGTTCAGTGTACGACAGCAGCCACCGAGTGCTTTCTCAGCACCAGCCCGCCACAATGACAATGCACACAAACTGATCAAGATGGAGGTGGTAAAATAGGAGTCATTCAATCAACGCCCGTTGAGGGTTTTTTCCTCTCCAAGGCTTTTGGAGAAGGTGCAAAGGAACATTGTTATATTCGGCGATATGAATGTAGCAATATCGTCACACACATTTCACTCCACTTTAAATTCCTTGCAAAGATGTATTTGCAGATGAGCAATCTGATAGTGAACAGGAATGGGAAGGCTTCAAGCAAAGATGTCTTGATTGATTAATGGACAAAAACTAAGAGCCACTACTAGCACGATTAAAATTCCATCACAGCAATGGATAACATCGTACAATTCACATAACCCCCCCCCCCCCTCCCCCAAAGAAAACATTTACCAGTATACAGCAATTAGCGATTTCAAAGTCAAGGTAGTTACCAACCCCTTCAATCTAGATTGAAAATGAGCCCAGATCATTACAAAGCATGAATGTGTATGAACACAGTAGCAGTATCAGTATGTCAGACAGCTGTGCCTTGTAGACTTGGTATAGTAGGCCGAGCAGTGACTCAGACAATGGGCTCTGTCTTCTAAGATCTGCATAGCAGCAGTGGTAGCATGTCCGAACATAGAAATAGGATTCTAGTTCTGTGTGTCAGACAAATCGGCTAGGTCTTCTAAGATCCTAGAACGTGCACAGCAGTAGTAGCATGTCAGACGCCGTGGCCGATGTATCTTTAGAACTGGTCTAATAGCAGGCGGCTGGTGCCCTCATTATACCGCTTCAACAGCAGAGCAAGGACAAAGAGGGGCCGCATCCCAAATGGCACCCTACTCCCTATAAAGTACACTTCTTTTGACCAGGGCCAACAGGTACTAGGGTGCCATTTGGGATGCAAACCAGAAGAGCCCTGTTCAAATCCACCAGACCTGTTGACGTTGACTGCATATTATTACACATCTCTTACGGTTCTTTTCCTCTCCCTCTCTTCTATTTCTCCATAATTGCCTGTTCAATCGTTCTCCTCTCATCCGCAGGGTGACTGCTGTGTCATGTTCTTTCTACTTTATTCTCATCCCGACCAGGGTCAGGGAGGCAGAACGAGTTTAGGAACAGGTGTCAGGATCCTAGAACATGATGCTGAGTGTGTGTGTGCGTGTGTGTGTACGTGCAAGTGTGCGTGTATGTGCATTTGTGTGTGTGTGTGTGTGTGTGTGTGTGTGTGTGTGTGTGTGTGTGTGTGTGTGTGTGTGTGTGTGTGTGCATTTGTCTGAATACATGCACTCATTCTAAGCTCTCTTTTCAACAGCCTTTACACCACTTTACCAAAGTTACCGGTAAATTTGGTAATTAACAGATAATATATAGCAATCTATGGTAAATTTGGTAATTCATACTTGAATAACTTAACATAAAAATGTATTTATTTTGTGTTCATATTGTCCATGGGTTTCTAGTGGATAGACCATATGGTTCAAGAGAAAATAACCTAAATAAAGGACCGTTGCAGTCAAAAAGGTGATTTCCTGTGTTTTAAATATTTAAAACACAGGAAATCACCTTTTTGACTGCAACGGTCCTTTATTTAGGTTATTTTCTCTTGAACCATATGGTCTATCCACTAGGAAATCACATATGGTCTATCCACACAGGAAATCACCTTTTTGACTGCAACGGTCCTTTATTTAGGTTATTTTCTCTTGAACCATATGGTCTATCCACTAGAAACCCATATATATATATATATTTCACAGGTTGGAGTAATGCTGTGAAATTTTGAAAATAATAATTTTGTTTTGGTGGGATGGAGTTTTGGCCTGCCTGGCGACATCACCAGGTGGTAAATTTGTTAATAGCCCAATAAGAAAGAGTTCCAAACCTCTCTGCCAATAACAGCTAGTTTTCAGTTTTCCCCTCCCCACTCAGACCACTCCCAGACAGTCCTAGCAAAATTCTTGCTTGAGAAATTGCTCTTTGCTAATTTTGGACAATTTTGAGTGAACACAATCACAGTAAGGTACTGTACATAATTGTTAGCCATAAATTATTTGATATTGAGATAAAAATGTCTGTATTGGACCTTTAATAAGAAAAAACATCTAATCAACATTGGAATTATTTTCAATTAACTCTGCAATTCTTCCTATTATTGACCTTTTCACAGCCACCAGTTTGGCGCAAAAAACATTTACAACAAAGACATTGACATAGTAAAATCAACAAAACTGTACAAAATATATAAAGGATATTTGATGTTGAAACCCAATGGTATTCACTAGGCTGAAGGTTTATATTTAGGATAATGTTTGACAGCTTTGTCATTCAAATATATCTATTTTTAAATCATCTTATTTGATTATTTGATGTATTTTAGTGTTATTGTCTATTAGTTTACTACAATTAGGGGACGGGTGGTAGGTTTAGGGGGAAATGAAAAATGAAATTTAAAAAAAAAAAGACATGTATGTACATATATTTATGGAAATGATGCAGACATTTACATTGATGGAAGCTACAATCTATCTGCAGTATTAAAGCTGATCTACCCCCCCCCCCCCCACAAAAAAAGGACCACAAGGTACAGTATCTTGTGATAAATTACAGAAAATCCTAGAAATGTACAAAAATGACAACGTTTCCAGTAACATACCCTCACTTTGCAACCCTAGTCTCAACTGTGCGAAATACTGAGACCTTGCCAGTTGCCACAGACTACGACGCAGAGAAAAGTATGCTTATCAACACACAGCATTCATCTAAGGGACGCGTGTGGCCTCGTTCATATTCAGCATGGTTGTTCTCTGACAGCAAAGACAAATTGTTTTGTTTTAGGAAAATAGAACTGCAGTATGGGTGCTCTGTATTCAGTCATGTATAGAAGGCAACTTGGAATCGAGAACATAGTTTCATTGCTCCAGTGTTGCTGAAATATATTTCCAACCAAGTAAAACAATAAAGCAATGCTTATTAAAGGGTCATTTGCCCTGTTCCTCCTCAAGTATACAATTAATCAATCAATCCGTTTCTTAAAGTGTACCATTAATCAACGTGGGATGCCTTGGCTATTCCCACATAATAATAGTGACGGAATCAACTCCTTTTTTTCAATTATAGGATGAAAAAATATACAATAATAATATACATTTTGGAAAACAAATCTAACACATGGACATATTCAATTAGGAATTTTCATATGTGTTCAATCTCAAAATAAGTCAGAGTTTTTAATAGCAACTATTTTAATAATGTCATAATGCTGAACGACCAATAAACTGAACGAAAACGTCAACTCTTCTCTGGAAAAATTAAGTTTTGTCCCCGTTTTTCCGTGACCGTTAATTGAAGTGCTTTCTCTCACTCGCAGCAGAGGACCTAGGCTACATAGGGCTAGATCAATAACCCAGTGTGATGTGTAAATTGATCTTTAAAGTAGTCCTCTCACTTAGTGAAGTGTTCAATCAGGATAATTTAGACGCCCTCGGTGCCGTTGTGCGTGTGGTTTGCAGGCAATTCATTTAGCTTTGAATTTCCAATGGAAGTATTCCCAACGCCATTTACCAATCGGTAAAGGAGGGACGCGTATTGGAGAGTGAGTGGCCTCTGTTTAGCTGAGCGCTGACTGAATCAACTTTTGATGAAGCTTTAACTCTTGTTTCTGAACTGAAAACTCTCTGGAAATTATTTCCATGCTTTGAAAAAAGACAGTAGTAGGGTCTATTGACAACTCATTCTTGATATTGAAGCTGGTATCCTCTAATGAAATTCATTATCTATTTGTAAAGTAAAATACATAAAAGAGAGTGAGGTGTACACTTACTACAATTATTATTTGGGGGGGGGGGGGGGGGGGGATTGACTAGTACATTCTAGGTTTTAACAGAACACTTATAAAACATAGAACCTTGACAGGACATTAAGATACTCAGAACCAGATTAAAGATGGATACTCCAACATCTCAAAGAACAAGTGCACCGCCAGACTCAAAATGGCCGAAGGGAGGAGGAGATGGTTTTCAACCGGCGTCTCCTCTGATCCATTAACATTTTAAGTACCTTCTCTCCACCTCCACCCTTTTCCCACTGGTCTCCCAAACTTCCACAGGCCAATTAGGCCTGTCCCCTATTAGTGAAGACATTAGGTCTAGTAGAAGGAAGTGGAAAAGGGGAGGTATTTGTTCATAGAGAGAACATTTAACAGCACTCGGGAGAGGGAGTTTGCTTGAGTGAGGCGATGTCACTGGGGGAGATATGGTCAGAGCTGACGCCAGATATCAGACGAGTCGTCATAGTACACGCGCGCCCGCGTGCGCACACACACCACTCCATCTTTCTGCAGCTACCCAGCCCGCTCCCTGGATACCTTTGGGGTAACTTCCTGAAGCGAGAGCACAACATCACAACCAGTGTTCCCTCAATTTTTGTTGGGGGCACTGAGCAAATTTCAGGTCTGCTGAGCTCAAACTTGAACATTTTGTGCAACTTCCAGAGCGCGTTTATTGTGAACACGGAGGCTGCTTTAGTTACAGTTTTAACAGAGGTTAAGTAGGCTGCTGTGGCTACTTGATCATAATGTAGGCCTACCAGAGTGTTGCCTACCATCAAAACAAAAACAATGGAGAAAATGCATCCCATAACATTTTAACATGGAAATAGCTGTTCTATCATTCAGCCTACAGTAGCAGCCAATGTGTGGTGTTCAATGTAGGCCTACATCCCACGAGATGTTTGAAAAAAACATGCAGGGCTTGACATTAACCTCAGACAAGGAGGTGACTGAAAATGTTGCTGTGTTGTTTAATGCAAGAAACCACTTTACAAAATAAAATGCATTATTATTCCCATACCATCATTACAGAGAATCTGAAAAATTATATACTACCCCTCTGCCTATTGGTTACTTAGCTTATTCAAGCCTGTCTCAAAATACAACACTGCCCCTTTCAGACAAAAAAAAAGCTATTTACCTGACTCGCTTTTCAAAGATGTCTAGAAATGTACAGGTTTTGTGCTCTTGTAGGAAGCAATCACTCCCCTATTTATTGCTGACTACAAATGATCTATAACTGGGCTAATAACTTACTAACTAGCAAAGATATGAACAAAATGTGCACACTTGGCTATATGCAGCGCTCGCTTTGATTTTAAAACAAGCACATCTATTCACGACCGCTCATGCTGTAAACACAGTCCAGTTCAAAGCAAATGGCACAGATCCATATATGCCAATGGTCTATTTGCATATAGGCCTACTGCAGTTCTGATTGTTTATGCTGCACCGGTCTGTGTACAGTAGGGGCTGAGTAGTGCCTGTCAATGCAATAGAATCCTACTCCGATGTGTTCTGCCTACAATAAAATCTCTGATATTTCTTCTGCGGGCAGTCCCAGGGAGCTGTGCAGTCTCGGGGCTGCTGCACGCCTGCACGCAGCTTAGAGGGAACATTGGTCACGACCAGTCAGATGTTTGAGGAACTTCAACAGCCATATCATATTTGTCTCGCTGCTTGTTTGGTCTTGATCCATTCTCTTAGGGGACAACTATCTATCCTCCTGTCAATCACGTTGCAGAAGGTAAACCAGGTATGTATTTCTCACACATGTAAAATCCCATGCACACAATGTGGCTGTGCTGCCAAGGTGAGCAAGGGAGGAGGACAATTAAAGCGCTTTTTTACTCCCTCTCTCTACTTCTCCACTGAGAAAAGGAAGATGAGAGGAAAATAGTGTCTGGTACAGTGAGTCCCGTGTCTATGGGTGTTAGGGGGGAAAGTGTGTGCGTGTGTGTGTGTGTGTATGCGTGTGTCACCAGCCTACAGCCAGCCCCAGAGATACCCCCCTCCCTGTTCTCCTCCTCCTCACCCCCCCCTTCCTCTTCCTGTCAGACACTCTCTGAAGAGGTCACCAGGAGTAAGTGCTGTCAAATGCATGTTTCCCCATTGGGACCTGCCTCCTTCCCCTTTTAAGACAAACCAACAGAACGCTGGGCTGCACTTCCTGTGCCCTGGCATAGATTTCACAGAACCACATCTCTGGCCCTGTAAACACCAGTACGGTTTTCACTCCTAATTTGAGTGCATAAGACGGTCAAGTTCACACACATTACGAGTTTTGAACAATTGTCAAACCCCAAAATGTAGTATGTACTACACAGTGGTCACAGTTCTATCGAGCTGGAGTGGGTGAAATATTACAAATCATTGCAATATGGGGAAGTATAAGCATGGGCTTGTTTGAGTTCTGAACAATTTTGAACATTGAAACTCTCCCCCCTAACACACATTTCCCCCCTAACACATCAACACCATTATCCCAGAAACTCTAGACCCACTCCAATTTACACACCTCCCTAACAGATTCACAGATGATGCAATCTCTATTGCACTCCACACTGTCCTTTCCCACCTGGACTAAAGGAACACTGATGTGAGAATGGCAATCTTTAACTACAGCTCAGCGTTCAACACCATAGTGCCCTCAAAGCTCATCAATAAGCTAAGGACCCTGGGACTAAACACCTCCCTCTGCAACTGGATCCTGGACTTCCTGACGGGCCGCCCCCAGATAGTAAGGGTAGGTAACAACACATCCGGCACGCTGATCCTCAACACTGGGGCCCCTCAGGGGTGTGTGCTTAGTCCCCAGCTGTACTCCCTGTTCACTCATGACCGCACGGCCAGGCACGACTCCAACACCGTCATTAAGTTTGCTGACAACGCAACAGTGGTAGGCCTGATCACCGACAACGATGAGACAGGCTATAGGGAGGAGGTCAGAGACCTGGCCGTGTGGTGCCAGGACAACAAGCTCTCCCTCAACGTGATCAATTCAAAGGAGATGATTGTGGACTACAGGAAAAGGATAACCGAGCAAGCAAGCTCCCATTCTCATCGACTGGACTGCAGAGGAGCAGGTTGAGAGCTTCAAGTTTCTTGCTGTCCACATCACCAACAAACTAACATGGTCCAAGCACACCAAGACAGTCGTGAAGAGTGCACGACAAAACCTATTCCCCCTCAGGATACTGAAGAGATTTGGAATGGGTCCTCAGATCCTCAAAAGGTTCTACAGCTGCACCATCGAGAGCATCCTGCCTGGTTGCATCACTGCCTGGTATGGCAACCACTACAGAGGGTATTGCGTACGGCCCAGTACATCACTGGGTCCAAGCTTCCTGCCATCTAGGAGCTCTATACCAGGCGGTGTCAGAGGAAGGCCCTAAAAATTGTCAGACTCCAGCCACCCTAGTCATAGACTGTTCTCTATGCTACCACATGGCAAGCAGTACTGGAGCGCCAGGTCTAGGTCTAAGAGGCTTCTTAACAGCTTCTACCCCCAAGCCATAAGACCCCTGAACATCTAATCAAATGGCTACCCAGACTATTTGCATTGCCCCCCCCCCCCACTCTTTTACGCCTCTGCTACTCTGTTATTATCTATGCATAGTCACTTTAATAACTCTACCTACATGTACATATTACCTCAATTATCTTGACTAACCGGTGCCCCCGCACATTGACTGTGTACCGGTACCCCCTGTATATAGTCTCGCTATTGTTATTTTACTGCTGCTCTTTAATTACTTGTTCTTTTTATTTCTTATTCGTATTTTTTAAACTGCATTGTTGGTTAGGGGCTTGTAAGTAAGAATTTCACGGTAAGGCCTACACCTTTTGCATTCGGCGCATGTGACTAATAACATTTGATTTGATATACTGGCACCTTTCCCTTTGGAGTTTTGTTGGAGATAGAACTTTAAAGTAATGACTGTCAGAATATGGTGTGACTCATTTTGTAACATTTGCTTGAGCTTGTCTTTGGGGTTTTAATTCTTAAACTGTGATGTTAAGTGAATGCGAGAGAGCGAGAGCGAGAGCGAGAGAGAGAGAGAGAACGAACGACCAACGAGGAGGGAGAGAGAGAGCAGGGAGAACAGAGAGAACTTTATGGATTTTCCTACTGAAATAATGTGAGCCTTCTACTTCAAGGACACAGTGGGGGTCTCTCTTGAAACAAAGTGAATGTGAAGCTGCCCACAGGTAGGCAGAAGCGAGGGAATGAGGGATGAGGAGAGGTGAAGGATGGTAAATAGCAGCTCTGTTGGTGCCTAGTCTGCCTACACAACACTGGCAGATGGGTTGGCTATGTTAAAAGAAGGGGGAGGCCGATGACAGAGGGCACCATCAGACCAACCCCTTGAATGGCCTACTCCTTGAAGTTTGCAGTTTGCTCAAAACATGTGTTTTTTACCCTTAAGTGGATGTAAATTACACTATTTATGAGTGGGCTATTGTTTTTCAACAGGAAAAGTTCCTAAATAGTTGGAGTGCATCTTTAGACACAGACAGCTAACCCTAAACTTTACAGCAATCAAAACATATGTCTAGACTCCAGAGCAATCAACACAGTATCTAAGGTTACCAGCATTTTTGTTTTTCATGTGTAGAATAATTTCCTTTTGTGGAATACAACTAACTACTGGCAGAAGAAAGGAACTAAAGCTGAGGTAGGAGTGAATGTGAGTTATTTTTCTCATTCAGATTGAGGAGAAGTCTAGCCTATGAAGGATGCTGCTCAGAGAGACTTAGAACAATGGCAAAGAACAAAGCTACAGCCAGAACTGTTCAGTTCCCAAAATACCCTTCACCCCAGCAGATAATGTCCCCCTGACTTCTCACACCCTCTCTGATATCACTGGGCTAAGCCATGTACACTAAAAACAAAATGGCACCAATGGAACAAATCAATGGCCATCTTTTCTCTGTCTTACTGTCTTAAGCCTTCAGAAGACAAATGTTTCATTACCGCAGAATTAATCCTCTGTGATAACATCCTTCTCATGTTGGCTAATGCCCAAAGATGTGTGCTATTTTGAAGAGGGCCACAGAGTAATCCCCGGTAGCCTTAAAGAGACGATGTCATTCACGGAGCCCTTGGGACATTGTTGATGGATGTCATAAATGAAATATGTTAAAAGCTATTAGCATGCTAAAGGAACAGGGCAGGGCGGGGCATGATCAGGAGACCAATCTCCAAAATCAGACAAAAGTATTCCCCTAGAATGTTCTATTTCCATTCCAAGTCCCCCATGACATGACATCACTCAAAGTGTAAATGTACAATGTGACAGAGTTATCCTGACTGACATCCAAGAACCGTACTGTATAGTACGCACCAGAGACACAGTTGAGTGGAGCCAAAGAATCAACTCTAATAAAAAAAATACCTCTATAAACACACAAAAAATACATTGGGGGTAAAACCCCCAGACCCCCCACCATCCCCCACTGAAAAACCCAGGTTCACAACACACTAATAGCCAGCCTGTTGTGGCACAGTGGTGACTGGATAGAGCCCTGTGTGCCGTACTGCCTAGTACTGGCAGATGTTTCAGGGGAGCAGTTGGTTGGTTGGTTGGCAGGGACAGGAACATGGAACAAGGGTGTGTGTGTGGGTGCATCCGTGTGTGTATTTTTCAGGCAGGGGCCACTAATGAGCAGCTTTATCTGCACTCAGAGGGCTCTTTATGTGGACCTGTCTTCATTTGGCCCTGTTTAGGAAACTTTTTTTCCTTTTTTAACCATCTCCCTCCCTCACATGTTGGAGATCTGCACAAAGCTTGCCTGGTAATTGGACATGGTCCAGGGGGTTGACTTGCAGCAATTTTATTTTATTTTAAAAAACACATTATTTGGTTTCATTATTCACATTCACTAGTGAAAGTAGGATGAGTACCACTTTGGTTTTATGTTCATTAACGGATTTACTATTTCCCTTTTATATTATTTAAATGGGTTCAAAGCCATAAATGAAGTGCTAATGACCTAGTTCTGGAATCAACCATACAACACAGAATATTCAATACTCAAAACTTCAAAACACACTTTCAACTGTAATGGTCAAGCAGAATTTTAACAAAATGTATGCCATTTGCATCCATGCAGGTATTCCTTGCTTTGTTGTCCATATGGCACAATGCACTTTTGTTGATCAATAGGTAACATTATTGAAATACAAGGCATCTGTTCAAAGCTTTGATACTAATGAGCAACAGGGAATCCTACAGAATTCCAGATTACATTTTTACCACAAAATTCCCCGTCGTCATGTAATTACTGTAAATAAAATGGCATCCTTATTCAAAAGGACTTTCCAGAGAATTCCTCATGTTAATCCCCAATGAAGATGGGGATGTTCCACAGCCCCGACACACAAATGACCCAATACACCCTGCCTGCCATCCCTGCCCCAGAGATGGGCTAATCACCGACTAGCCTACACGATGCAACGCTGACATGGAAGAAATAAATCAAAGTACAAAAATAATGAAAGGTACAGCTTTTATGTATTCCTTTTCATGTTAGCGCTGTGGCACTTTCATTTTGTTTCATCGGGTGTTATGCGTATATTATTTTTATGCCAATATTTTTTAAATAAATGTATAATATTGAAATGTTGTTGAGGTGCGCTCCTCCTTTTTGGGGGCACTTCCTTGTTTACAGTAAACAGCAGAAAGACAAACGAGTTTGGTATAAAAGGGAACAGTGAGGGAGTCGATGGCTAACCCCTCCATTCTGGGCCATGCTCGATGGGGACCCACTTTTCAATGGCTTTCTCATCAAAAAAACAGCATGAGTACACAAGAACTAAAAGAGAAATAGAACATTGTTTCCTTTATAAATCGTTTGAGCTGTTCAACAAACTCAAATTCTCGTAATCCGAGAGAGCAAGAGAAGAGATCCACGTGCTCTTTGTAGAGGTACACAGACGACAAACTTTCCAGTGATGATAACTTGGTGCTCTGTCTGGTTTCGAAGACAGAGACGACAGAGAAAGCCACTGTTTGTTAGTTTGTTTCATTCAGTCATTCAGCGATTCATTCTTTCAGTCATTCAGTAATTAATTTAATTAATTCATTCATCAAATCAAATGTATTTATATAGCCCTTCTTACATCAGCTGATATATCAAAGTGCTGTACAGAAACCCAGCCTAAAACCCCAAACAGCAAGCAATGCAGGTGTAGAAGCACGGTGGCTAAGAAAAACTCCCTAGAAAGGCCAAAACCTAGGAAGAAACCTAGAGAGGAACCAGGCTATGAGGGGTGGCCAGTCCTCTTCTGGCTGTCGGGTGGAGATTATAACAGAACATGGCCAAGGTGTTCAAATGTTCATAAATGACCAGCATGGTCAAATACTAATAATCACAGTAGTTGTCGAGGGTGCAACAAGTCAGCACCTCAGGAGTAAATGTCAGTTGGCTTTTCATAGCCGATCATTCAGAGTATCTCTACCGCTCCCGCTCCGCTCATTCAGCCATTCATTCATTCAGCCATTCATCCATTCATTCATTCAGCCATTCATCCATTCATTCATTCTGTCACACCCTGACCTTAGAGATCCTTTTAATTCTCTATTTGGTTAGGTCAGGGTGTGACTAGGGTGGGCAATCTATGTTTTCTATTTCTTTGTTGGCCTGGTATGGTTCCCAATCAGAGGCAAGCTGTCTATCGTTGTCTCTGATTGGGGATCATATTTAGACAGCCTTTTCCCACCTTTTGTTTGTGGGATCTTATTTCTGTGTAGTTGCCTGTGAGCACTGCTTGAACTTCACGTTTGTTTTTAATCTTTATAGTTTTTTTTGTGATTAAACATGTGGAACTCTACGCACGCTGCGCCTTGGTCCATTTATTCAACAAACGATCGTGACACATTCAGTCATTCATTCAGCCATTTATTAATTAATTCATTCAGTAAGTGTGGGCCATATGAGTGTCTCTCTCCAGAGAATTGCTGGAACGAGCAGCCTTGCTCACAGTAATGTTATTTACAATCAATTTTCATTCCAATCCAATTTGAAGCAAAACCTCAACCTGAATGCCTAGCGTAGGTGGGACAATCGAGAGGTTCAATTTGCAGTGATCAACTGAGCTGTGTGCACAAGAATGTATGTACACATTCTTCCTCAGTTGAGTGCACACGTGTGGCTGGCCATTCATGCACACGTGTGGATGGCCATTAATGGCTGTGTGCTGTGCATAAATGTCCCCACAAGCCACATACGGTACCTGTGACATATGAGAAGATCTGGGACCTTGTCCTCACAATACGCATATACCTCATCTAGGGATCAACACTCTGGGTAGGCAACATTTACATTTATGTCACAAAACTTTCTCAGGATTGTGATTTATTGATTGATTTATTGATTTATTTATTGATTGATTGGGAGAAAATATGCACTGGGTACAACCCAGGGGAGAACACGTTAAAGCAAAATGAACTTGTTTCCAACGTGGTCCCCAATGGAATACACACAATATGGACAAAGAAATCGACTATTTTTCGAACATTGCAAGACCAATTGCGAATTGTTACTTACTTATGAGAAATATGACGGAAAAAAACAGTGAAAAGATTTAATGATATGAGAAAAGCTTGGACGAAAAAAAATGCACAGTTAAAATGAGAATTGGGAAGAATCAAACATTTCATCAGCAAAAATATCTCCAACTCCATTGAGCTTGAAGAAGTCTATAAACGAAATAATAATACGTTATGTTTTGTCAACCTTGAAAGTTGATAAGGACTCAAGCTGCCTTCTTAATTAAGCGAAGGAATGCCAGCCCAGTACAATCTGTAAAGAAATGTCATTTAACGAATCAAAGCACTTTGCCTGGAATGCCGTAACAATCTGTCAAATGTTTTCATTTAACGAATTAAGCCTGTTATGACCTCCTCTTGCGGCATTTGATTTTCCATTCATGCAGGAAATGACATACCTAATCAGAATGTTATGTAACAGTATTTAATAAAGAGATTGTTCTTTTCAACTTTTCTTTTAAGCAGACTGGGGAAATATGTATGGAGCATATCTAATGGGAAAAGACGATGTAAAAATGTTGAAAGTTCGTAAACTATTTAAAAAAAAATATAAAGAATGATCAGAGAAGTCAAATTAAAGCCAAAATGAAAACATGAACTTAGACTATCAAATAATTACAAATAAAAGATAATTAACATTGTTAGAATGTTTTTCAACCAAGTGGCTTCAAACCAAGTAGTGTAAGGGTGTAGGCTTTTTTCAGGGTGTGTCCATGGCATAATCAATGTTTATGCATGGTGCATGTTTGAATGGCAAACACTGCCCATCTCAATGACAGCCCATTGTTCCTGAGCTTCTCACCCTCTCCTGCTTCTAAGACTACAGTGCACGCTGGTTTAAATCCCATTTTGGAGCAACGAGTGTGTGTGTGTGTGTGTGTGTGTGTGTAGGGGCTATGTGAGGTTAATGAAAAGTGACAAACCCAGATAGCCTCTTCATTCCATCTCATTGGTGAGCGTGTCGCCACGACGACGCAGCGCCTCCGAATTCCTTGGTCTCCTTTAACAAGGTCACGGTTACGGGCAGTGCCATCTCTCTAGCGCCCTTTTTCTCTCACTCTCTTTTGGTTCTCTCTCTCTCTCTCTCCATGTCACAAAACCATGTCAAACATCCACTAGACTTCAGCCCTTTTTCTCTCACTCTCTTTTGGTTCTCTCTCTCTCTCTCCATGTCACAAAACCATGTCAAACATCCACTAGACTTCAGCCCTTTTTCTCTCTTTCCATCTCTCGGTTTATTTCTATTAAAACCGTTTGCTAACGCTGCCAGACACACCACGTCGCAACCTCCAAATTCCCGATGAGCCGTTAGTGAACTCGCCCACAAACGAATTACAAAGTGATTAACGGGGGAATGTCATTATTTGGGGGAGTGAAGACTCGGGTACATCAATGCTAAGCGGCGGCGTTTATAGTTGGTCAAGTCAAAGGGTCTAGGTACAGAAGGTTTAGGGAACAGCATGGGGTGGCACTTTAAAACGTAGCCTGGGTCTGTGTGCGTTTGTGTTCTTCTCCCCTCATCACTTTTAATTCTGATTAAAAAGGGTCCTGGTAATGAAGCATGCATAGACTAATTGGGGCTGTCAGCAAGGCAGAAGGAGACAAAGTACTTGACATTTGGAACAGGCTATGAAGGGATGACATTGTCAGACGACACGGTGTTAAAAATGTATTGTGGGGGGAGAAAGTTTATGTTTCACTGAACTGTAAGAAACGTACGGCAAATGGATTGCTATTCAAAGACAAAGAAAGTCAGACATGGCAGAGAGTGATGGTTTAAGGAATTATTGATGCCGAAACGGTTTAAAAATGTTAAAGTTAACAAGCTCTAAACAGTTGTATTTTTCTTCTCACTGAAAGAGCCATTTTGTCACCAAAAGCGCCACTACCTCAGTTACCCGTGTGGAAACAAACTCCCAACAATTCAACATATTAATCATCACTAAGTTGAAACACTTCGTTACTGTCAGTCATTGTGAACGTCAATTAGGGCCTTTTAAAAACAAACGGCTCAATGGAGAAAAAAAAAAAAATGACATCAGAAAGTGAAAAAGGCTGTTGTTGTGTGTAAGTCTCTCGTCGTCACTCAGAGGACACGGCTTTGCTCCTTTAAGACAAACCCGATGGCAATACAGGGACAGAGAGACACCTAGTCAGTTGTACAACGGGATGCATTCATGTGTCTTCCGCATTTAACCCAACCCCTCTGAATCAGGTTACTACATTTAATAAAAGCTGACATATTCAGTACCTGACTACAATTTCTCTGGCTATGAGCACAGGGCGTGTCACATTTGCATGGTGTCGTATTGCTTTCATCTTAAAGATGGAATCTGCATTAGGGGAAACAGCGCCACTGTTCCCCACCGCTAGTTTTGGTTTTGGAGAGAAGACTCTGGCAACATAGTCAAAAAAAGCATTACACTTAACAATGTACAGTGAAATGTTTACCTGCACAGGCATTTGAGCCCTTTAAATTAGCCAGGCAATAACGCAGACACGGCAGCATGTTGTTTGTTAGAACTCTACATTGACCCCTACTATGTGCATTTTTACAGAGAGTCAGAACTCATTTTCATTCATGACCTTTTAAGAATGTATACAAATGTACATTCTATATACTCAGACATCTTAAACTATACTATTATTGTATTACCTTTCTGGATGCTTGTGAAGGGTGGTAAGTTCACAAAAAAATATAAGAAAAAGGCATACTTGTAATTGCAGCTAATGTCATTATTATGCAAATCAAGCTAAACTATTTATTTTTGTCCAATATTACAAATATAAAACATTCACAATCAAATGGCTATTATTTTGCCATTGAAGAGAGCTTTTCTCACAACATTCAAGATCCGAATGATCAAACCAAACAATTAAATAATTCAAAAGGCAATCTCTACATTCAGGTATAATAGGGTATTAATCAAGTGGATCATTTAGTTGCTTGTTAGTTTAAATTGCATTAGATAAAGACAACTCAGCAGGGTGTGTAAAATATACTGTAGGAGACTCAGATGGAACGTATATACAGGGACCTGATTAATTAACCAAGAGCCTAAGGCTGCGTTTACACAGGCAGACCAATTCTGATATTGTTTTCACTATTTGGTTTTTTGACCAATCAAATCCGCTCTGAAAAAGATCTGATGTGGAAAGATCTAAGGTGATTGGTCAAAACACCAATTAGTGGGAAAAAAGATCAGAATTGGGCTGCCTGTGTAAACGCAGCCTAAGTAGCAACAATCTGGCACGTTACGCTTCTGAAAAATATATTCTCTAAATGTTTGATTATTTGTGTCCTTGCATATAAGCCATGAAAAAATACACAAAGTATCTTTCACAAAGTCCCCTCTCTGCTACGGAAAAAGTGATCGCATGAAATTAAAGAGAGAGGGAAAAAGGAAAAAAACACAAAGTGGAACTTAAGTAGAAGCAGCTAAAAAGAGACACGCTTGTTGCTACTGTTGATAATGACACAGTCTGGGGCTAACGGCTGATGTAGATAATACCCGTGAATGGCACCGCGTGGAATAATGGAGTGTGGAACAGGTTCATCAGACACTCCGGGAGGAAGAATTTTTAAAAAAGACCCTTGAATTCATAAGACAAATTACAATTGTTATTTTTCACAGGTGGCTGGCAAGATACAGACGCCAAAGAACACAGATTAGGATCTGATTTGCTTAATGAACTGCACCCGCGGAATAATTTGGATGGAAATGTAAAGTAGTGAAAAGTTATCATAGCACTGCATGAATCAGATCAAATGAATCCGAGCTCTCTTCGTTTGCCGTACACTGTGATTTGAGGCAAGATTGGGTACAAGCCAAATAAAGGATTTCAATGAACACAAGGTGATGAGTGGCTTTAAGTGAAATGTGCACCAGAGATACAGGTCTTTTAAAAGAAACATTAGGGAATAAAAAAATGAAAACTTGGAATAAAAAGACATGGAAATTATTTAAAAAATGGGTGATAAACTATTAAGATTGAGTAGATGAAAAGCTTGGCATACTCACAGTCTCACAACTTTGGAAGAAGGTCAACTAGAACTGCTTTTCCCATTCTCCAGCAGTTTGTTGGCATTCAATCTATAAAAAATATACTGAAATTAAACCCACACCCTAAATATAAACAAATGAATTAAAATATCTTGTATCGCACACCCAAACTATATTGTTTTGTATTGTTGAGAAAGAACAAATATTTGAAGATGGGTCTGGACTGGCCAGTGGAAGTAAGGAAAGCTAACAACATAACTTATTCAGGGAGTTTATTGGTCAGTTAATTATTGATATCCCAATTAAGGGGAAGTAGAGAGTCTTGGGTACTATGTGGTACTTTACCAGTGCGGCTTTTTGTAAGTGCAGACACAGCCATGTGAAATGGAATGGAAAGGGGAAAGGCGCCTTTCAGAACTTTCTTTGTACCAAGCATAAAATTCCTTGTCAGTTAAATCCATTACAGCCGCGGATCTACCCATCAGCTAGACTGGAATCCTTTGCGGAGGTGCTTACATCATGTCAAGAGTGAGCCTTCATTCACCTTTCACCCAATAATAGACTTGGAGGAAATGCAAATCTGTCCAATTATTTGATGGGCATAATTATCTGTATATTTTTGTCATGATGTCATGATAATAGGAAAAGTTAATCCCAGGATTTCAAAAATGAACTTCTACAATGTTCAATGTAAAAGTAAAATTTGTAAAAGCATAAAAAACTGCATAAAACCCCCAACAACAACGAAGTACTACTCTACTCCTCTAGACCAGGGACATAAACCATAATAATGGCCTTATAATAATAATTTTAATTAAAATCCTTCCAATGAGGCCAAACTGTCCTTCAGCTTCTTCTCTCATCAGACCATGAGGGACATGGAGGTGTCTGAGAGCTGAACCCAAAGACACAGTCTGACAGGGCTAAGGATAGAAATGTTGTCAGTAAGAAAAATGTCCAGGCTGAACCTGAGGCATTTTGAAAGGAGAGAGGTTTAAATAAGGACTGCTAGGTCTCAGTCTCAGAATAACATTCACAAGAAGAGAAATTACCTCATTATCTTATTCAAACTTCATCAACTCCCAACAAAACATATGATCTAGTTCTTAGGATATTGTTAATGAACTGAGCAGGATGCCAAACTAAGCAGATATCACTATGTCCAAGGAGACACTTCGGGTGCCGCCCAATAGCAACATGAAATCAGAAAAAACCTGATTGGGAAAATAAGGTTGCTTCTGCATCCACAAATGCATTTAGGCCTACACGTCGAGACTGCAAAACTGAATGGCAGTTAAAAACAGAAAAATATTTTTCAAATTACCACAAATATGTAGCGACTATGTAATATTATATGTTACATATTATGTCAAAAATATAAAATGGCACTGGAGAAGAAGGCTGATGTTCTATGTGTACCAAACCGGTTCTGTTTTTTTGTTCGTTTATTTGCGTTGTTTGTACTTATTTTGTATTTTGTACATAAATTTGCCGCTACCGTCTCTTATGACCGAAAATAACTTCTGGACACCAGGACTGCAATTGCTCACCACCGACTGGCAGAATCCTTTTTTCCTTCAACGAGTCTGACGAGCCCAACGCAAATTATATACTGCTTTCTCAGGAACAGGCCCAGATCCCCGTGATTTGCGTGAAGAGGAAGCGGAGTAAAAGCGGCCAGAGGACTGGCTGCCTTCTGAGAATTTGTTGGAGATCGAATAAACCCCCACTTCCTTTCTGCTAGCCTGAGGTAGAGTATCTCATGATAAGCTATAGACCACACTATCTACCTACAGAGTTTTCATCTGTATTTTTCGTAGCTGTTTACATACCACCACAGACTGAGGCTGGCACTAAGACAGCATTGAATGAGCTGTATTCCGCCATAAGCAAACAAGAAAACACTCACCCAGAGGCGGCTCTCCTAGTAGCCGGGATCTTTAACGCAGGGAAACTTAAATCAGTTTTACCAAATTTCTATCAGCATGTTAAATGTGCAACCAGAGGGAAAAAACTCTGGACCACCTTTACTCCACACATAGAGACACATACAAAGCTCTCCCTCGCCCTCCATTTGGCAAATCTGACCATAATTCTATCCTCCTGATTCCTGGTTACAAGCTAAAATTAAAGCAGGAAGCACCAGTGACTAGATCAATAAAAAAGTGGTCAGATGAAACAGATGCTAAGCTACAGGACTGTTTTGCTAGCATAGACTGGAATATGTTCCGGGATTCCTCCGATGGCATTGAGGAATACACCACATCAGTCATTGGCCTCATCAATAAGTGCATCGATGACGTCGTGCCCACAGTGACCATACGTACATACCCCAATCAAAATCCATGGATTAGAGGCAACATTCGCACTGAGCTAAAGGCTAGAGCTGCAGCTTTCAAGGAGCGGGACTCTAACCCGGAAGCTTATAAGAAATCCCGCTATGCCCTCCGATGAACCATCAAACAGGCAAAACATCAATACAGGACTAAGATCGAATCGTACTACATCGGCTCTGATGCTCGTCGGAGGTGGCAGGGCTTGCAAACCATTACAGACTACTTAAGGAAAGCACAGCCGAGAGCTGCCCAGTGACACGAGCCTGCTGGACGAGCTAATCTACTTTTATGCTCGCTTCGAGGCAAATAACACTGAAACATGCATGAGAGCACCAGCTGTTCCGGAAGACTGTGTGATCACGCTCTCCGCAGCCGATGTGAGTAAGACCTTTAAACAGGTCAACATTCACAAGGTCGCAGGGCCAGACGGATTACCAGGACATGTACTGCAAGCATGCGCTGACCAACTGGCAAGTGTCTTCACTGACATTTTCAACCTCTCCCTGTCTGAGTCTGTAATACCAACATGTTTTAAGTAGACCACCATAGTGCCTGTGCCCAAGAACACTAAGGTATCCTGCCTAAATGACTACCGACTCGTAGCACTCACGTCTGTAGCCAAGAAATGCTTTGAAAGGCTGATCATGGCTCACATCAACACCATTATCCCAGAAACGCTAGACCCACTCCAATTTGCATACCGACCCAACAGATGCACAGATGATGCAATCTCTATTGGACTCCACACTGCCCTTTCCCACCTGGACAAAAGGAACACCTATGTGAGAATGCTATTCATTGACTACAGCTCAGCGTTTGACACCATAGTGCCCTCAAAGCTCATCAATAAGCTAAGGACCCTGGGACTAAACACCTCCCTCTGTATCTGGATCCTGGACTTCTGACGGGCCGCCCCAGGTGTTAAGGGTAAGTAACAGCACATCCGCCACACTGATCCTCAACATAGGGGCGTGCTCAGTCCCCACCTGTACTTGACAACTGCACAGCCAGGCACGAATCCAACACCATCATTAAGTTTGCCGATGACACAATCATGGTATGTCTGATCATCGACAACGACGAGACAGCCTATAGGCATCTCCCTCAACATGATCAAGACAAAAGAGATGATTGGGGACTACAGGAAAAAGAGGACCGAGCACACCCCCATTCTCTTCGACGGGGCTGCAGAGGAGCAGGTTGAGAGTTTCAAGTTCCTTGGTGTCCACATCACCAACAAACTAACATGGTCCAAATACACCAAGACAGTCATGAAGAGGGCATGACAAAACCTATTCCCCTCAGGATACTGAAGAGATTTGGCATGGGTCCTCAGATCCTCAAAAGGTTCTACAGCTGCACCATCGAGAGCATCCTGCTTGGTTGCATCACTGCCTGGTATGGCAACTGCTCGGCCTCCGATCGCAAGGCTCTACAGAGGGTAGTGCGTACGGCCCAGTACATCACTGGGGCCAAGCTTCCTGCCATCCAGGACCTCTATAACAGGTGGTGTCAGAGGAAGGCCCTAAAAATTGTCAAAGACTCCAGCTAACTTAGTCATAGACTGTTCTCTCTGCTACTGCATGGCAAGCAGTACCGGGGCGCCAAGTCTAGGTCAAAAAGGCTTCTAAACAGCTTCTACCCCCAAGATATCAGGCTCCTGAACATCTAATCAAATGGCTACCCAAACTATTTACATTTGCCCCCCCCCCCCCAATTTACACTGCTGCTAGTCTCTGTTGTTATCATTTATGCATAGTCACTTTAATAACTCTACCTACATGTACATATTACCTCAACTAACCGGTGCCCACGCACATTGACTCTGTACTGGTACCCCCCTGTACATAGTCTTGCTATTGTTATTTTATTGCTGCTCTTTAATTACTTGTTACTTTTATTTCTTATGCATATTTTTTTAAACTGCATTGTTGGTTAGGGGCTCGTAAGTAAGCATTTCACTGTAAGGCCCACCTGTTGTATTCGGCGAATGTGACTAATACAATTTGATTTGATATGTAAAAAGTCAGGAAGTGAACCAAAGCTCGACAGAATCATCAATCTATATAAAGTGTACAGGTTAATTGACCATGGTGACTAACTGAAAAAAGACTGATCTAACTGGTTTAGCGTCTGGATGTACACTGTTACGCTGCCTAAATGACAAAGATGGAACATGGAGTGGTCCTGTGGACGCGGGTGGGCCATCATCAATAATACATGCCAAACTAAGCACAGAGGAATGGATATTCAAACAAAGGCCAACGAGAGCTGATAATGATTTCTTGATGACGTCTTGAAAGGATCCCATTTGCTTTTTCTCTCAGGCGTTCTCGCCGCAGGCAGATGACTCAATACCATAACTAGAAATATCCCGCTGTCATGTTTTGGGAATGTACAGTTACTGGTAATTAAATGTGAGGACGCTGAATTAACGTGGAAAACTAATTGCATCAATTTGTTCTTTTACCCAACGTTGAACCTAAATCCAAAGACATGGTCCACATTTATGTTGATTTCACGTAGAATTCAAATCAGTTGACAACTCAATCAAATGTAAATCGAAACTAGAAATGTATCTGACGTCTGTGCCCAGTGGCAAGAGATACTGTAGTACCAGGGCTGGTAAGTTGTCAGAAATCACTTTTCAAAACCATCTTTTAAAGCAGGGGATTAAAACTAACATTTTCTACAGCTCTACTGCAGTATATTGCATGACAACCCGACGAAATTCAGTTCGGCACCGATTCTAAAACCTTCAATTCCATTTAATCTCAGAACCAAAAGACTGAGATCTCAGCAGGGATGGAGGTTGGCATCTTTGATCACTTGACTCTAAACAGCTCAGTGTCAAACATTCCCACATCATAATATGTCTCACTATACAAATCTTGGTAAACTCCAGGTAACCAAGTCTTTTGTTGCCACTCAGCTACTTCCTAAGGTCATGCCCTTCACATGCCAATGGTTCTATGTCAATTAAATGTCCACATGATGTCATTAATAAAGTATTTCACATAACATTCGCATTATTCCTGGGTAAATACACATCAAATTGCATACTGGTATTGAAATATATTTTACCGTAAATGTAGGCCTAAATTAAAGCACTAAGCACTAACCAATGTTTTCAAAGACAACCCAGAAAAGTGTCTTTCATAACAGCATCCACTTATTTTATCACAGTGTAATTACATACGGACCACTTATTTCCTGTTATAGTTGTCACATCCGCCCTCTCTTCACAGATGTATTGTGGAAGCCTAGAGTAGGTCAGTGTAGAGGGTGTTGCTGGATGCTGTCAGGGGGCTCAGAAGGACAATGTGTAACACCAAAACACCATTCAACCTGGATGGATTTCTGCTCTGCTTTTTATAGGGCGCTCACACACACACACACATCCAAAAAGAAAATAAGAAACAGTTCACCACCCCCTATGTAATTGAAGGTGACACGGCATCTGAACGATCAACAACTTTCCCCTTAATCAGGCCCACCTATTAAAGGGATCACTAATCTAGCCATTATATTGGATTATCACACATCGTTGCCCTAATGCACTGAGTGCTAGCCACATGTATTATATATTTATCCACTGTTATAGAGAGAGAGCGAGAGAGAACGAAAGCAAGAGAAAGAGAGATAGATAGTAGAAAAAAAGAGAAAAGAGAAAGAGAGAGAGAGAGAGAGAGAGAGAGAGGGGGAGCGAAAGAAAGAGAGAGAGGGGGCGAGAGAGAGAGGGGGCGAGAGAGAGAGAGAGGGGGCGAGAGAGAGAGAGGGGGCGAGAGAGAGAGAGAGAGAGAGAGAGAGAGAGAGAGAGAGAGAGAGAGAGAGAGAGAGAGAGAGAGAGAGAGAGAAAGAGAGAAAGAGAGAGAGAGAGAGTATCAGGGAGGTCTGGTCGGTGTGCCCGCAGTGTCAGTCACGTTGGGAGACTAACACCAGTCATGCAGAAACACTCCAGATGCCACCCTCCATAAGGTCAGGGGACGAAGGGTGTGTGGGTGTATGCATGTGTCTGTGCGCGCGTGTGCGTGCGTAAGTGTGTGCCTGCATGCGTGTGTGTAACTTCTTGTTTTGGCTGATGTGCTTGCCCAGATGCTCTCCAGAGTGTCTGACCACAAAAATACAACCAGAGAAAATATATAAATATATTGTTTAAATACATACAGTTGAAGTCAGAAGTTTACATACACTTAGGTCGGAGTCATTAAAACTTGTTTTTCAACCTCTCCACAAATTTCTTGTTAACGAACTATAGTTTTGGCAAGTCGGTTAGGACATCTACTTTGTGCATGACACAAGTCATTTTTCCAACAATTGTTTACAGACAGATTATTTCACTTAATTCACTGTATCACAATTCTAATTGGTCAGAAATGTACATACACTAAGTTGACTGTGCCTTTAAACAGCTTCTAAAATTCCAGAAAATGATGTCATGGCTTTAGAAGCTTCTGATAGGCAAATTGACATCATTTGAGCCAATTGGAGGTGTACGTGTCGATGTATTTCAAGGCCTACCTTCAAACTCAGTGCCTCTTTGCTTGACATCATGGGAAAATCAAAAGAAATCATCCAAGACCTCAGAAATAAAATTGTAGACCTCCACAAGTTCATCCTTGGGAGCAATTTCCAAATGCCTGAAGGTACCACGTTCATCTGTACAAACAATAATACACAAGTATAAACACCATGGGACCACGCAGCCGTCATACAGCTCAGGAAGGAGACGCAACCTGAAAGGCCGCTCAGCAAGGAAGAAGCCACTGCTCCAAAACCGCCATAAAAAAGACAGACTACGGTTTGCAACTGCACATGGGGACAAAGATCGTACTTTTTTGAGAAATGTCCTCTGGTCTGATGAAACAAAAATAGAACTGTTTGGCCATAATGACCATAGTTATGTTTGGAGGAAAAAGGGGAAGGCTTGCAAGCCAAAGAACACCATCCCAACCGTGAAACACGGGGGTGGCAGCATCATGTTGTGGGGGTGAATTGCTGCAGGAGGGACTGGTGCACTTCACAAAATAGATTGCTTCATGAGGAAGGAAAATGATGTGGATATATTGAAGCAACATCTCAAGACATCAGTCAGGAAGTTAAAGCTTGGTCGCAAATGGGTCTACCAAATGGACAATGACCCCAAGCATACTTCCAAAGTTGTGGCAAAATGGCTTAAGGACAACAAAGTCAAGGTATTGGAGTGGCCATCACAAAGCCCAGACCTCAATCCTATAGAAAATTTGTGGGCAGAACTGAAAAAGCGTGTGCGAGCAAGGAGGCCTACAAACCTGACTCAGTTACCCCAGCTCTGTCAGGAGGAATGGGCCAAAATTCACTCAACTTATTGTGGGAAGCTTGTGGAAGGCTACCCGAAACGTTTGACCCAAGTTAAACAATTTAAAGGCAATGCTACCAAATACTAATTGAGTGTATGTAAAACTTCTGACCCACTGGGAATGTGATGAAAGAAATTAAAGCTGAAATAAATCATTCTCTCTACTATTATTCTGACATTTCACATTCTTAAAATAAAGTGGTGATCCTAACTGACCTAAGACAGGGAATTTTTACTCGGATTAAATGTCAGGAATTGTGAAAAACTGAGTTTAAATGTGTTTGGCTAAGGTGTATTTAAACTTCCGACTTCAACTGTAAATAACTACATGAAATAATGCACCATGTGCTGGTGCATCAAGGCTCCTGGAAGACATGTCCTCCTAGGCCCTGCAGCTGACCCATGAGAGGGAGGGGGAGAGAGAGGTGAAGCGGCAGTGCCTTTGAGGTAAACCCATTAGAGCCCCCGGTAGAAATGGAAGAGGAGGAAGAGACACAGAGCATCATTCAGAATACAGGCGCTGTTCCAGAGCTGTCGAAAAATAAGCAGCTCTTTCTCACCATCGTACAGTGCTGGGGGACATGATGATGGGTTTGGATGAGCTGGCTCGCTCGAAATGGTTTCGAATGGAAATCAGTTGAAGCCCAGTGTAGGAGCATTGCTCAGTGCAACTTTTTCTTCATGCAATACACACCTACTGCAAGACACAATACCCTACACACCAAATGCTGTATATACAACTTTTTTTGCATTCACACAACAATGAAACAACCCTACACACATTCATACTACAATTGTATACAGCCCTGGACACCAGAGACACTGTTACAGGCTTTAGTTGTTCTCTCCATTTCGAGGTTAGATTTGGACGCGTACGTCCTGATTAGGGGTGGCGCGCACTGATTGGAGTCACCTCGTTAGTCTAGTTCTTTGCCAACTTTCAGTGGGCACCCCCATTGATGTCTTTCAGAACCCATTTGAAACCCCTTCTGTTTTGGTTTGGTTGTCGTTAGTTCCCTTTTCTGAGCGACGACATCTAGATGTGTCTTCAGGGAACGTAACACAAACAACAATAGCCATACACTATGACCCACTATGAAACCCACACAACCACACTGCAACTGGACACAACAGTACACAGAGACACACAACACGACACACACTTCAGAAAGCTGAATTACAAAGACACTACAGTATATGCTTCGGAACTCTCTGGAAACAAAGGTTCCAGAACAGTAATACACAAAACCCTGATGGTGTAACACTGCATTATGCTGCTTGTGGTAATACACGTATGTTAAAACAATCCATTTCAAAGGCTCTTTGCATTATTGATACAGATTGAGAGAACCCTTGGGCAGTGGAGACGTAAATGCCTCATCTAAATTCACCTCCGAATGTACATACCATTGTGCCCTGCTGCGCGTAACCACGTGTAACTGTATCTCAATGCATCGCTTTTTTATATTAGGTATATATTTTTCAGAATTTTACTATTGCGGGGGAGCTGGAGCCGGAGGTGAATTGAGGACTGCATATTTCTAGTGGAATTTCCCGAGTAGCTAAACAAATGTCCCTTGTGCAGTTATTGGATTTCTGGAGCATTAAATAAGCTACCTGAGGAGATATACAGTATTGTATGAAAGACTAGGTTTCAAACGCAGGCATTGCTGAGCTTACTGACACACTATAAAATTAAAAATGTCACTACAGAGAAAGTGTTCTGTCTGGATTGTTCCTTCTTCGGCACAAACATACAAAAATAAAACAAAAGTTAAAAAGCATGTAGAGATAATGATCTTGCAATAAGCTATGTTGGATATGGATGACAACATTTAAAGTGTCGTACTTTAATACAAACACTATACAAATAGAAATCCTCATTATCGTAAACAACTGCAAAAAAAAAAAAAAGAAGCAGTATCTAATTAAATATCACTATATGAACGTGGCTTTGTAGTGTTTTCTTTAATCATGAGTTTGAGGTTCGATAGGTCAATGAAGCCATCAAAACATTCTTTGCCGTTGCTAGAAAACAGATATGGCTTCAGATACGTGAATGATCACGTATATTAAAATGAAAAGCAATACTGAACCATGAGAAATATAACGGGCCTGAAAAGAACCCTATAAAACACAATATGATGATTTAAACAATGTTACAACGTCCAGAAGCTCAGCCTCTATTGTACGACCCCATTTAAAGGACTTCTTGAAATATCCTTTAGTAGTATGTTATGATGTCATATATATGGTTGTAGAAGGTTTACAGCGAGAGCATTTGTCGTGCAATTCTATGGAAAGTACACTAAAATCACAAATCAAATCACATTTTATTTGTCACATACACGTGTTTAGCAGATGTTACTGCGGGTGTAGCAAAATGCTTGTGTTTCTAGCTCCAACAGTGCAGTAATATATAACAAGTAATATCTATCAATTTCACAACAATATACACAATACACACAAATCTAAAGTAAAGGAATCGAATTAAGAATATTTAAATATTTGGGCAAGCAATGTCAGAGCAGCATAGACTAAGATACAACAGAATAGGATAGAATACAGTATATACATATGAGATGAGTAATTCAAAATATGTAAACATTATTAAAGTGGCCAGTAGATGATTTCAAGTCTATAAAGTTGCCCGACAGGATGCTCTCAATTGTGCATCTGTAAAAGTTTGGGAAGGTTTTAGGTGCCAAGACACATTTCTTCAGCCTCCTGGGACTGAAGAGGCGCTGTTGCGCCTTCTTCACCACACACCACACCACACAAAACAATCTTGAAGCGTGGATTCCAATTGGTCAGACCAGCGTTGAATAGTCCTTAGCACGGGTACTTGCCCCCCTACTTGCTGTTCTGAAAGAGCTGGAAAACCTGGACCCATACAAATCAGCTGGGCTTGACAATCTGGACCCCCTATTTCTGAAACTGTCCGCCGCCATTGTCGCACCCCCTATTACCAGCCTGTTCAACCTCTCCTTCGTATCATCTGAGATCCCCAAGGATTGGAAAGCTGCCGCGGTCATCACCCTCTTCAAAGGGGGAGACACCCTGGACCCAAACTGTTACAGACCTATATCCATCCTGCCCTGCCTATCTAAGGTCTTCGAAAGCCAAGTCAACAAACAGATCACTGACCATCTCGAATCCCACCGTACCTTCTCCGCTGTGCAATCCGGTTTCCGAGCCGGTCACAGGTGCACCTCAGCCACGCTCAAGGTACTAAACGATATCATAACCGCCATCGATAAAAGACAGTACTGTGCAGCCGTCTTCATCGACCTGGCCAAGGCTTTCGACTCTGTCAATCACCATATTCTTATCGGCAGACTCAGTAGCCTCGGTTTTTCTAATGACTGCCTTGCCTGGTTCACCAACTACTTTGCAGACAGAGTTCAGTGTGTCAAATCGGAGGGCATGTTGTCCGGTCCTCTGGCAGTCTCTATGGGGGTACCACAGGGTTCAATTCTCGGGCCGACTCTTTTCTCTGTATATATCAATGATGTTGCTCTTGCTGCGGGCGATTCCCTGATCCACCTCTACGCAGACGACACCATTCTGTATACTTCTGGCCCATCCTTGGACACTGTGCTATCTAACCTCCAAACGAGCTTCAATGCCATACAACACTCCTTCCGTGGCCTCCAACTGCTCTTAAACGCTAGTAAAACCAAATGCATGCTTTTCAACCGTTCGCTGCCTGCACCCGCACGCCCGACTAGCATCACCACCCTGGACAGTTCCGACCTAGAATATGTGGACGTCTATAAGTACCTAGGTGTTTGGCTAGACTGCAAACTCTCCTTCCAGACTCATATCAAACATCTCCAATCCAAAATCAAATCTAGAGTCGGCTTTCTATTTCGCAACAAAGCCTCCTTCACTCACGCCGCCAAACTTACCCTAGTAAAACTGACTATCCTACCGATCCTCGACTTCGGCGATGTCATCTACAAAATAGCTTCCAATACTCTACTCAGCAAACTGGATGCAGTTTATCACAGTGCCATCCGTTTTGTTACTAAAGCACCTTATACGACCCACCACTGCGACCTGTATGCCCTAGTCGGCTGGCCCTCGCTACATGTTCGTCGTCAGACCCACTGGCTCCAGGTCATCTACAAGGCTATGCTAGGTAAAGTGCCGCCTTATCTCAGTTCACTGGTCACGATGGCTACACCCACCCGTAGCACGCGCTCCAGCAGGTGTATCTCACTGATCATCCCTAAAGCCAAAACCTCATTTGGACGCCTTTCCTTCCAGTTCTCTGCTGCCTGCGACTGGAACGAATTGCAAAAATCTCTGAAGTTGGAGACTTTTATCTCCCTCAACAACTTTAAACATCTGCTATCCGAGCAGCTAACCGATCGCTGCAGCTGTACATAGTCCATCGGTATATAGCCCACCCAATTTACCTACCTCACCCCCCATACTGCTTTTATTTATTTACTTTTCTGCTCTTTTGCACACCAGTATCTCTACTTGCACATGATCATCTGATGATTTATCACTCCAGTGTTAATCTGCTAAATTGTAATTATTCGATTTATTGCCTACCTCCTCATGCCTTTTGCACACATTGTATATAGAGTCTCTTTTTTTCTACCATGTTATTGACTTGTTTATTGTTTACTCCATGTGTAACTCTGTGTTGTTGTCTGTTCACACTGCTATGCTTTATCTTGGCCAGGTCGCAGTTGCAAATGAGAACTTGTTCTCAACTAGCCTACCTGGTTAAATAAAGGTGAAATAAAAAACATAAAAAAATAAAACTTCCTGTTTGAGTTTCTGCCTATAGGAAGGGAGGAGTAAAATGGAGTCGTGATCAGATTTGCCAAAGGGAGGGTGGGGGAGGGCTTTGTAGGCATCCCGGATTTGGAGTAGCAGTGGTCGAGTGTTTTCGCAGCGCGAGTACTACAGTCAATGTGTTGATAGAACTTCGGTAATGTTTTATTTCAAATTTGCTTTGTAAAAATCCCTAGCTGAAATAAATGCGGCCACAGGATATGTGGTTTCCAGTTTGCATAAAGTCCAGTGAAGTTCATTGAGGGCCGTCGTGGTATCGGCTTGAGGGGGAATATACATGGCTGTGACTATATAACCGAAGAGAATTCTCTTGGGAGGTACTACGGTCTGCATCTGATTGTGAGGTATTCTAGGTCGGGTGAACAAAAGGACTTGAGTTCCTGTATGTTATCACAATCACACCATGAGTAGTTACAATCATGGAACATACACCTCCGCACTTCTTCCCGGAGCGATATTTATTCCTGTCTGCGTGATGGATTGAGAACCCAAATGGCTGTATGGACTCAGACAGTATATCCTGAGAGAGCCATGATTCCGTAAAATAGAGTATGTTACAATCCCTGATGTCTCTCTGGAAGTAAATCCTCGCCCTGCGCTCATCAACTTTATTATCCAGAGACTGAACAGTAATATACTCAGAAGCGGTGGGTGGTGTGTGTGCCTCCTGAGTTGGACTAGAAGTCCACTCCGAGTACCTCTCCTCCGCCGGCAGTGTTTTGGGTCAGCCTCTGGAATCAGTTCAATTGTCCTGGGGGGTACAAAGGTTCAGATTCGGGAAAGTCGTATTCCTGGTCGTAATGCTCGTAAGTTACCGCCGCTTTGATATCCAAAGTTCTTCCCGGCTGTATGTAATGACACAAAAAAATACCTGGGCTAATAATGTAAGAAATAACACGTAAAAAAACGAAATACTGCAAAGTTTCCAAAGAGCTAGAAGCACGGCAGCCTTCTCTGTCACCGCCATGGTGATCTCAACAATGTCACAATGTCTTTGGATGTGCATACAGTAGGCCTAGTACACCCACCTTCTGATGGGCTCATTGTATTGGATCCGATACTCGCACTACCTCCTTTTGGCATTTGTAAGCTTGCTGCTTTTGCTGTAGTCTGTATTGTATAACCCAGGGGTGGGTAAACTACGGATCCGGCTGGCGAGCGTGAGGTGTGAAAAAAATTAAGTCTCACACTATGCTGAACAAAAATATACAGTGCCTTCGGAAAGTATTCAGACCCCTTGAATTTTTTTTTAACTTCACAGCCTTATTCTAAAATTGATAAAATAGCTTTTTTTTTCTCATCAATCTACACACAATACCCCATAATGACAAAGCAAAAACATGTTTTTAGACATTTTTGCTAATTTGTTAAAAATAAAAAAAACGGATATATCAAATTTACATAAGTATTCAGACGCTTTATTCAGTACTTTGTTGAAGTACCTTTAGCAGCGACTACAGCATCGAGTCTTCTTGGTTATGACTCTACAAGCTTGGCACACCTGTATTTGGGGAGTTTCTCCCATTCTTCTCTGCAGATCCTCTCAAGCTCCTTCAGGTTGGATGGGGAGCGTTGCTGCACAGCTATTTTCAGGACTCTAGATGTTCGATCGGGTTCAAGTCCGGGCTCTGGCTGGGTCACTCAAGGACATTCAGAGACTTGTCCCGAAGCCACTCCTGTGTTGTCTTGGCTGTGTGCTTAGGGTTGTTGTCCTGTTGGAAGGTGAACCTTCGCCCCAGTCTAAGGTCCTGTGCGCTTTGGACCAGGTTTTCATCTCGGATCTCTTTACTTTGCTCCGTTCATCTTTCCCTTGCTCCTGACTAGTCTCCCAGTCCCTCCCGCCTAAAAACAGCCCCACAGCAGGATGCTGCCACCACCATGGTTCACCGCAGGGATGTTGCCAGGTTTCCTCCAGATGAGACTCTTGGCATTCAAGCCAAAGAGTTCAATCTTGGATTAATTTGACCAGAGAATCTTGTTTCTCATGGTCTTAGAATCCTATAGGTGCCTTTTGGCAAACTCCAAGCGGGCTGTCATGTGCCTTTTACTGATTAGTGGCTTCCTTCTGGCCACTCTACCATAAAGGCCTGATTGGTAGAGTGCTGCAGAAATGGTTGTCCTTCGGGAAGGTTCTTCCAGCTCCACAGAAGAACTCTAGAGCTCTGTCAGAGTGACCATCGGGTTCTGTTGAATCTGCAGACGTGTTGCTGTGCGTTTTGTTGCTGTGCGTTTTGCTGCCAACTTTACTGCCAACTTTACTTTACTTTGCTAGCTGACAACTTTACGTTTTTTTGTTTTGTTTTTGTTTTTAATTACCGTTTATATTTTTAGTTTTTCCATCGCAACTTTTTTCCCTCATTCAACTTTTTCACTCCGGACGCTTTATCTGGACATGGTTCGTCAACACCTTCAACAGCCGAAGCTAAGTAGTAACATTAACATGATGTCTTCTAATTGCAGTCGCTGTACTCATAATATACAGGAGAACGATCGCCTTTCGGCGAGAATAGCTGTGCTACAAGCCCAGCTTCAGACGCAATCGTTAGGCAAGGGTAATTTCAGTGTAGGAAAGGAAGAAACAGCGTCTGTGCCACCAGTAAGTACAGATAGTAACGTTAGTATAAACCCCCCCGCACAGTCCCCGCAGCCGGACAACTTTCTCATGGCTTCTGGAGGGAAATGCTGTTGGAATGCTCAACCGGTGTCGCTCATTCAGCCGACAGAAACTTTCAACCGGTTCTCCCCATTATGTAGCGAGTCGGAGTCTGAGTCTGAGTCTTCTCTTGTCTCTACTCCTCCCGTTACGGGGTCTGAGACGCCGAAGGCTCCCACCATTAGCTCTGACAAATTGAAAACCCTAGTCATTGGCGACTCCATTACCCGCAGTATTAGACTTAAAACGAATCACCCAGCGATCATACACTGTTTACCAGGGGGCAGGGCTACCGACGTTAAGGCTAATCTAAAGATGGTGCTGGCTAAAGCTAAATCTGGCGAGTGTAGAGAGTATAGAGATATTGTTATCCACGTCGGCACCAACGATGTTAGAATGAAACAGTCAGAGGTCACCAAGTGCAACATAGCTTCAGCGTGTAAATCAGCTAGAAAGATGTGTCGGCATCGAGTAATTGTCTCTGGCCCCCTCCCAGTTAGGGGGAGTGACGAGCTCTACAGCAGAGTCTCAGCACTCAATCGCTGGTTGAAAACTGTTTTCTGCCCCTCCCAAAAGATAGAATTTGTAGATAATTGGCCCTCTTTCTGGGACTCACCCACAAACAGGACCAAGCCTGACCTGCTGAGGAGTGACGGACTCCATCCTAGCTGGAGGGGTGCTCTCATCTTATCTACCAACATAGATAGGGCTCTAACTCCTCTAGCCCCACAATGAAATAGGGTGCAGGCCAGGCAGCAGGCTGTTAGCCAACCTGCCAGCTTAGTGGAGTCTGCCAATAGCACAGTCAGTGTAGTCAGCTCAGCCATACCCATTGAGACTGTGTCTGTGCCTCGACCTAGGTTGGGCAAAACTAAACATGGCGGTGTTCGCCTTAGCAATCTTATTAGGATAAAGACCTCCTCCATTCCTGCCATTATTGAAAGAGATCGTGATACCTCACATCTCAAAATAGGGTTACTTAATGTTAGATCCCTCACTTCAAAGGCAGTCATAGTCAATGAACTAATCACTGATCATAATCTTGATGTGATTGGCCTGACTGAAACATGGCTTAAGCCTGATGAATTTACTGTGTTAAATGAGGCCTCACCTCCTGGTTACACTAGTGACCATATCCCCCGTGCATCCCGCAAAGGCGGAGGTGTTGCTAACATTTACGATAGCAAATTTCAATTTACAAAAAAAAAAATGGCGTTTTCGTCTTTTGAGCTTCCAGTCATGAAATCTATGCAGCCTACTCAATCACTTTTTATAGCTACTGTTTACAGGCCTCCTGGGCCATATACAGCATTCCTCTCTGAGTTTCCTGAATTCCTATCAGACCTTGTAGTCATAGCAGATCATATTCTAATTTTTGGTGATTTTAATATTCACATGGAGAAGTCCACAGACCCACTCCAAAAGTCTTTCGGAGCCATCATCGACTCAGTGGGTTTTGTCCAACATGTCTCTGGACCTACTCACTGCCACAGTCATACTCTGGACCTAGTTTTGTCCCATGGAATAAATGTTGTAGATCTTAATGTTTTTCCACATAATCCTGGACTATCGGACCACCATTTTATTACGTTTGCAATCGCAACAAATAATCTGCTCAGACCCCAACCAAGAAGCATCAAAAGTCGTGCTATAAATTCTCAGACAACACAAAAATTCCTTGATGCCCTTCCAGACTCCTTCTGCCTACCCAAGGACGTCAGAGGACAAAAATCAGTTAACCACTTAACTGAGGAACTCAATTTAACCTTGCGCAATACCCTAGATGCAGTTGCACCCCTAAAAACGAAAAACATTTGTCATAAGAAACTAGCTCCCTGGTATACAGAAAATACCCGAGCTTTGAAGCAAGCTTCCAGGAAATTGGAACGGAAATGGCGCCACACCAAACTGGAAGTCTTCCGACTAGCTTGGAAAGACAGTACCGTGCAGTACCGAAGAGCCCTCACTGCTGCTCGATCATCCTACTTTTCCAACTTAATCGAGGAAAATAAGAACAATCCAAAATTTATTTTTGATACTGTTGCAAAGCTAACTAAAAAGCAGCATTCCCCAAGAGAGGATGGCTTTCACTTCAGCAGTAATAAATTCATGAACTTCTTTGAGGAAAAGATCATGACCATTAGAAAGCAAATTACGGACTCCTCTTTGAATCTGCGTATTCCTCCAGGGCTTAGCTGTCCTGGATCTGCACAGCTCTGCGAGGGCCTGGGATCGGGAGAGACACTTAAGTGTTTTAGTACTATATCTCTTGACACAATGATGAAAATAATCATGGCCTCTAAACCTTCAAGCTGCATACTGGATCCTATTCCTACTAAACTGCTGAAGGAGCTGCTTCCTGTGCTTGGCCCTCCTATGTTGAACATAATAAACAGCTCTCTATCCACTGGATGTGTACCAAACTCACTAAAAGTGGCAGTGATAAAGCCTCTCTTGAAAAAGCCAAACCTTGACCCGGAAAATATAAAAAACTATCGGCCTATATCGAATCTTCCATTCCTCTCAAAAATTTTAGAAAAAGCTGTTGCGCAGCAACTCACTGCCTTTCTGAAGACAAACAATGTATACGAAATGCTTCAGTCTGGTTTTAGACCCCATCATAGCACTGAGACTGCACTTGTGAAGGTGGTAAATGACCTTTTAATGGCGTCAGACCGAGGCTCTGCATCTGTCCTCGTGCTACTAGACCTTAGTGCTGCCTTTGACACCATCGATCACCACATTCTTTTGGAGAGACTGGAAACCCAAATTGGTCTACACGGACAAGTTCTGGCCTGGTTTAGATCTTACCTGTCGGAAAGATATCAGTTTGTCTCTGTGAATGGTCTGTCCTCTGACAAATCAACTGTACATTTCGGTGTTCCTCAAGGTTCCGTTTTAGGACCACTATTGTTTTCACTATATATTTTACCTCTTGGGGATGTTATTCGAAAACATAATGTTAACTTTCACTGCTATGCGGATGACACACAGCTGTACATTTCAATGAAACATGGTGAAGCCCCAAAATTGCCCTCGCTAGAAGCCTGTGTTTCAGACATAAGGAAGTGGATGGCTGAAAACTTTCTACTTTTAAACTCGGACAAAACAGAGATGCTTGTTCTAGGTCCCAAGAAACAAAGAGATCTTCTGTTAAATCTGACAATTCATCTTGATGGTTGTAAAGTCGTCTCAAATAAAACTGTGAAGGACCTCGGCGTTACTCTTGACCCTGATCTCTCTTTTGACGAACATATCAAGACTGTTTCAAGGACAGCTTTTTTCCATCTACGTAACATTGCAAAAATCAGAAATTTTCTGTCCAAAAATGATGCAGAAAAATTTATCCATGCATTTGTTACTTCTAGGTTAGACTACTGCAATGCTCTACTTTCCGGCTACCCGGATAAAGCACTAAATAAACTTCAGTTAGTGCTAAATACGGCTGCTAGAATCCTGACTAGAACCAAGAAATTTGATCATATTACTCCAGTGCTAGCTTCCCTACACTGGCTTCCTGTTAAGGCAAGGGCTGATTTCAAGGTTTTACTGTTAACCTATAAAGCGTTACATGGGCTTGCTCCTACCTATCTTTCCGAGTTGGTCCTGCCGTACATACCAATACGTACGCTACGGTCACAAGACGCAGGCCTCCTAATTGTCCCTAGAATTTCTAAGCAAACAGCGGGAGGCAGGGCTTTCTCCTATAGATCTCCATTTTTATGGAACAGTCTGCCTACCCATGTGAGAGACGCAGACTCGGTCTCAACCTTTAAGTCTTTACTGAAGACTTATCTCTTCAGTAGGTCATATGATTGAGTGTAGTCTGGCCCAGGAGTGTGAAGGTGAACGGAAAGGCTCTGGAGCAACGAACCGCCCTTGCTGTCTCTGCCAGGCCGGTTCCCCTCTCTCCACTGGGATTCTCTGCCTCTAACCCTGTTACAGGGGCTGAGTCACTGGCTTGCTGGTGCTCTTTCATGCCGTCCCTAGGAGGGGTGCGTCACTTGAGTGGGTTGAGTTACTGACGTGATCTTCCTGTCTGGGTTGGCGCCCCCCCTTGGTTTGTGCTGTGGTGGAGATCTTTGTGGGCTATACTCGGCCTTGTCTCAGGATTGTAAGTTGGTGGTTGAGGATATCCCTCTAGTGGTGCGGGGGCTGTGCTTTGGCAAAGTGGGTGGGGTTATATCCTTCCTGTTTGGCCCTGTCCGGGGGTTTCTTCGGATGGGGCCACAGTGTCTCCTGACCGCTCCTGTCTCAGCCTCCAGTATTTATGCTGCAGTAGTTTATGTGTCGGGGGGCTAGGGTCAGTTGGTTATACCTGGAGTACTTCTCCTGTCTTATCCAGTGTCCTGTGTGAATTTAAGTATGCTCTCTCTAATTCTCTCGTTCTCTCTTTCTCTCTGAGAACCTGAGCCCTAGGACCATACGTCAGGACTACCGGGCATGATGACACCTTGCTGTCCCCAGTCCGCCTGGCCTTGCTGCTATTCCAGTTTCAACTGTTCTGCCTGCGGTTACGGAACCCCTACCTGTCCCAGACCTGCTGTTTTCAACTCTTAATGATCGGCTATGAAAAGCCAACTGAGATTTATTCCTGATTATTATTTGACCATGCTTGTCATTTATGAACATTTTGAAAATCTTGGCTCTCTCTAATTTTCTCCTTCTCTCTTTCTTTCTCTCGGAGGACCTGAGCCCTAGGACCATACGTCGGGACTACCGGCCGTGGTGACTCCTTGCTGTCCCCAGTCCGCCTGGCCTTGCTGCTATTCCAGTTTCAACTGTTCTGCCTGCGGTTATGGAACCCCTACCTGTCCCAGACCTGCTGTTTTCAACTCTTAATGATCGGCTATGAAAAGCCAACTGAGATTTATTCCTGATTATTATTTGACCATGCTTGTCATTTATGAACATTTTGAAAATCTTGGCTCTCTCTAATTTTCTCCTTCTCTCTTTCTTTCTCTCGGAGGACCTGGGCCCTAGGACCATGCGTCGGGACTGCCGCCCGTGGTGACTCCTTGCTGTCCCCAGTCCGCCTGGCCTTGCTGCTATTCCAGTTTCAGCTGTTCTGCCTGCGGTTATGGAACCGCCACCTGTCCCAGACCTGTTGTTTTTCAACTCTTAATGATCAGCTATGAAAAGCCAACTGAAAATTATTCATGATTATTATTTGACCATGCTTGTCACTTATGAACATTTTTGAACATCTTGGCATAGTTCTGTTATAATCTCCACCCGGCACAGCCAGAAGAGGACTGGCCACCCCTCATAGCCTGGTTCCTCTCTAGGTTTCTTCCTAGGTTTTGGCCTTTCTAGGGAGTTTTTCCTAGCCACCGTGCTTCTACACCTGCATTACTAGCTGTTTGGGGTTTTAGGCTGGGTTTCTGTACAGCACTTCGAGATATTAGCTGATGTACGAAGGGCTATATAAAATAAAATTGATTGATTGATTGATTGGTCACCTCCCTGATCAAGGCCCTTCTCCGGCCAGCTATAGGAAGAGTCTTGGTGGTTCCAAACTTCTTCCATTTAAGAATGATGAAGGCCACTGTGTTCTTGGAGACCTTCAATGCTGCAGACATTTTTTGATACCCTTCCCCAGATCTGTGCCTCAACACAATCCTGTCTCGGACCTTTGCGGACCTATCCTTTGACCTCATGGCTTGGTTTTTGCTCTGACATACACTGTGAACAGAGCTCAGGTGTGTGCCTTTCCAAATCATGTCCAATCAATTGAATTTACCACAGGTGAACTCCATTCTAGTTGTAGAAATATCTAAGGATGATCAATGGAAACAGGATGCACCTGAGCTCAATTTCGAGTCTCATATCGAAGGGTCTGAATACTTATGTAAATACGGTATTTCTGCTTTTATTTGTATAAATTTGAAAACATTTCTAAAAAAACTTTTTTCGCTTTGCCATTATGGGGTATTGTGTGTAGATTGCTTAGGGTAGTTTTTTTTGGTCCATTTTAGGCTGTTAAGTAACAAAATATAGAACACATCAGGGAGTCTGAATACTTTCCAAAGGCACTGTAAGCACAACATGTAAAGTGTTGATCCCATGTTCCATGAGCTGAAATGCACAAAAAGTGTATTTCTTTAAAATTTTGTGCACAAGTTTGTTGACATCCCTGTTTGTGAGCATTTCTCCGTTGCCAAGATAATCCATCCACCTCACAGGTGTGGAATGTCATCCGGGTACTTCACCTCAAATCAAATCACATGTATTTGTCACATACATATGGTTAGCAGATGTTAATGCGAGTGTAGCGAAATGTTTGTGCTTCTAGTTCCGACCATGCAGTAATATCTAACAAGTCATCTAACCTAACAATTTCACAACAACTACCTTATACACACAAGTGTAAAGGAATGAATAAGAATATGTACATAAAAATATATGATGAGCGATGGCCGAACGGCATAGAGTACAGTATATACATATGAGATGAGTAATGTAGGGTATGTAAACATGATATAAAGTGGCATTGTTTAAAGTGGCTAGTGATACATTTATTAAATACATTTTTCATTCTTAAAGTGGCTAGAGATGAGTCAGTATGTGGGCAGCAGCCTCTCTATGTTAGTGTTGGCTGTTTAACAGTTTGATGGCTTTGAGACCAGCCACCCGGACAGCTGATGAAACTGTGGGTTAAAACAACTGAAGAAACAAAGCTCATCTGCGTGCTCGTTGTCCTCGCCAGGGTCTTAACCTGACTGCAGTTCGACGTTGTAACCAACGTCAGTGAACAAATGCTCACTTTAGATGGCCACTGTCACGCTGGAGAAGTGTGCTCTTCACGGATGAATCCCGAGCAGATGGCAGACGGCCTGTATGGCGTTGTGAGGGCGAGCGGTTTGCTGATGTCAACGTTGTGAACAGAGTGCCCCGTGGTGGCGGTGGGGTTATGCTATGGGCAGGCATAAGCTATGGACAACAAACACAACTGCATTTTATCGATGGCAATTTGAATGCACAGAGATACCATGACGAGATCCTGAGGCCAATTATCGTGCCATTCATCCGCCGCCATCACCTCATGTTTCAGCATGATAATGCACGGCCCCATGTCGCAAGGATCTGTACACAATTCCTGGAAGCTGAAAATGTCCCAGTTCTTGGCCTGCATACTCACCAGACACATCACCCATTGAGAATGTTTGGGCTGCTCTGAACCAACGTGTACGACAGCGTGTTCCAGTTCCCACCAATATCCAGCAATTTCACGCAGCCATTGAAGAGTGGGACAACATTCCACAGGCCACAATCAACAGCCTGATCAACTCTATGCAAAGGAGATGTGTCGCTCTGAATGAGGAAAATGGTGGTCACAACAGATGCTGATTGGTTTTCTGATCCACGCCCCTACCTTTAGCCCCCTACCTTTAAGGTATCTGTGACCAACAGATGCATATCTGTATTTCCAGTCATGTGAAATCCATAGATTAGGGCCTAATGAATTGATTTCAGTTGACTGATTTCCTTATATGAAATGTATCTCAGTAAAATCTTTGAAATTGTTGCACGTTGCGTGAATATTTTTGTTCAGTGTATATGAAGAACATACACTATATATACAAAAGTATGTGGACACCTCTTCAAATGAGTGGATTTGACTTTCAGCCACACCCGTCGCTGACAGGTGTATAAAATAGAGCGCACAGCCATGCAATCTCCATAGACAAACATTGGCAATAGAATTGCCTTACTGAAGAGCTCAGTGACTTTCAATGTGGCATCGTCATAGGATGCTACCTTTCCAACAAGTCAGTTTGTCAAATTTCTGCCCTGCTAGAGCTGTTCTGGTCAACTGTAACTGCTGTTATTGTGGAGTGGAAACGTCTAGGAGCAACAACGGCTCAGTCGCGAAGTGATAGGCCACACAAGCTCACAGAACGGGACTGCCGAGTGCTGAAGCACGTAGCGCGTAAAAATCATCTGTCCTCAGTTGCAACACTCACTACCAAGTTACAAACTGCCTCTGGAAGCAACGTCACTACAGGAACTGTTCGTCAGGAGCTTCATGAAATGGGTTGGACTCTGGAGCAGTGGAAATACGTTCTCTGGAGTGATGAATCACGCTTCACCATCTGGCAGTCCGACAGACAAATCTGGGTTTGGCGGATGCCAGGACAACACTACCTGCCCCAATGCATAGTGCCAACTGTAAAGTCAGGTGGAGGAGGAATAATGGTCTGGGGCTGTTTTTTAGAGTTCGGGCTAGGACCCTTAGTTCCAGTGAAGGGAAATATTAATGCAACAGCATACAATGACATTCTAGGCGATTATGTGCTTCCGACTTTGTGGCAACAGTTTGGGGAAGGCCCTTTCCTGTTTCAACATGACAATGGTACCATGCCCAAAGCGACGTCCATACAGAAATGGTTTATCGAGATTGGTGTGGAAGAACTTGACTGGCCTGCACAGAGCCCTGACCTCAACCCCATCGAACACCTTTGGCATGAATTGGAACGCCGACTGCAAGCCAGGCCTAATCACCCCACATCAGTCTCAATAATGCTCGTTGCTGAATGGAAGCAAGCCCCCGCAGCAATGTTCCAACATCTAGTGGACTGCCTTCCCAGAAGAGTGGAGGCTGTTATAGCAGCAAAGCGGGGACCAACTCCATATTAATGCCCATGATTTTGGAATGAGATGTTCGACGAGCAAGTGTCCACATACTTTTGGTCATGTAGTGTACAGTATATCAAATAACTGCCCTTTTTCTGTCCCGCTAATTGATTTTTGACGAATTTTGAAATCTTGATGTGGCCCTCGAGCCAAAAAGTTTGCCCACCCCTGGAATAACCCCTCTTTTTACACAGACATGGTATTGTGACCTTTCGGCTTTGAAACCAGTATCATGACTGTCCTGATCAGGTTACAGGAGACCACAACCCTACATATTATCTCTCACCCCCAACAGAGGAGGAGTTATTCCAGGGGAAACATTCTCTTTGATTTGGACATTTTCCATGGTAATTCTGAGGCCACAGACAACATTCCTTTGTCCCTCTCACTATGGAGAACCAGCCTCAGAACTTTAAACATGCAATAAAGGGACTTTGGAACAATGGTTTCCGTCAACTACAATGGTGGTCATGACGATAGATGGAATATGAAAATGTATGTCATTTTTGTTTGGTTATTAAAGGTTAATAGATGACGTTATTATGAACACATTGTAACGTTAGGAGTTTTCCTCGTATATGCTTGATGTTTATACATTGTACGTTGTGTGGAAAATGTCCAAATCATAGAGAATGTTTCGGTAAAGATGAAATGTGAAGTTAGTTGTCTAAAATTAGGCTGCAGCCAAAGGTCTAAAAGGTCAAGGAACCCAAAACGCAACAAGTTAGAAGACAAAGAAATCTTTTTCTACCCAAGCTACGGATGAGTAGCGATGTCTAAGCGGGTGAATTCAAGCCGAACCACCTAGCCTCCACTCCCCATCGAATCGTGGTATCTACACTCTTTCATCTTTACGCTGTGAGCTCTGAGCTACAGAGCTATCTGTCCTCCGAGGATCCCTTCCAGAGCAAGGGCAAGGGAACAGGCCAGTAAGCCAAAAAGGACACGGACATCGTGAGGACACCTAGAGAGGTGCGCAGGAGAAGTGCGTCATTGAGCAGCCTGAACGGTCGACGCGGGAAATCCACGGAGACCTTCCACACTTAATTACATCATTATATTCTGACTCATAACAGCGGCAGTTTGGGGCAAGGCTAGGGTTAGAATGAGCATAGCTGACAATTTCACCCAAATGTATATTCCTCTCGTGTACTTTCTCTCTTTCTCTCTCTTTTAAATCCCCATTTTGGGTAACGCGCCCTAGTGTGTTGGCCCGTTATACTAAGTTCTAATCGATAGCCTAGAATGTGTTTTTGTGTATGTGTATCTTTTATCATCATTTTAGCTTTTTAGTAAATAAACATTCAACTAAGATTGGTGTGGTACGAATTCATTAGTGAGACCCGGGTCCGTGCAGAATCCCGGGCTATACGACGTTCAGAACGAGATTGTTAGAGGCAACTGGTTAATTAGCGGCTGTGGTAAAATCGATATTCTGATATTCTTTGAGTTAATTTGGAAAATAGAAACTCAATAAAAACTAATTTTCCCATGGTGCCCCAGGTTAATGAGTTAATAATTGCTTGATTCAGTTAATCACGTAATTAGAAACTTGTAATCATTCGATGAGCAACAGTCGTCACATTAACTAATACAACATCACGACACCAGTCTGTTTGAATTGCCCGAGGCAGTGAGGTTAGGATAGATGGGAAACACACAGTAACAATGATATAAACATAAGTGCAAATGATGCTATAATACGTGGCCTTCGGAGACAGAGAGAGAGCGAGAGAGACAGAGACAGAGACAGAGAGCGAGACAGAGAAAGAGAGAGAAAGAGAGAGAGAGACAGAGAGAGAAAGAGAGAGACAGAGAGAGACAGAGAGAGAGACAGAGAGAGAGACAGAGAGAGAGACAGAGAGAGAGACAGAGAGAGAGACAGAGAGAGAGACAGAGAGAGAGACAGAGAGAGACAGAGAGAGAGACAGAGAGAGAGACAGAGAGAGAGACAGAGAGAGAGACAGAGAGAGAGACAGAGAGAGAGACAGAGAGAGAGAGAGCTAGGGGAATGAATGAATACTGCTGCTGTGACTGAACGGCGATCATAAAAAGAGGAGCCGCCGCCATAATAATTACAGATGAACTTTGACCTTTGGATAGCCAGTTTACACAACCCTTTGGCCCCGGGGATCTGCTCATCCCTATTGATTTAAGTGGGGGCCGCTTGGCGTGTAAGTTGGCCACTTAGCGTGAGCCGTGTCCAACCTGAACTAGGTAAATTAATGGATATGAAACGCAAATCCCCGACCCGATATGCAAACAATCACCTGCAACGTGTGTGTGTAGGACCGTGGAGAATGCTTGACCCTGATTGGTGTGTGTGTGCACGCGAGTGTGCGTGCGTGCGCGAATTAAAAACATTACAATGATTCACAGTGATGATACACAGTGAGGATTCACAGTGAGGATTCACAGTGAGGATTCACAGTGATGATTCTTCCAGTGTTCTGCACACTGCATAAAGGATGAAAGATAAATCAATACATCACATTAGATAATGTTATCCAAGCAATAACAATAACCCTCGAGCAGTAAATGAGTAAACACATACAGATAAATGAAATAGAAGGCATTTGAACAGTCAAGTATTGAGAGATATTGACCTACACACAATCGATATACGTACGTGACCTTTTCTATGTCTCGAGATAAATATTTGCATCGTGTAATTACAGGTAGTTCGTTTTCTTTTATCTACATATTCAGCAAAGGGAAATACACAATGGACAAAAAAACATTTCAGTTTCTCCTCATCGCTCAGCCACAATGTGTGTGTGTGTGTCTGTGTGTCTGTCTGTGTATGTGTGTGTCTGTCTGTGTATGTGTGTGTGTGTGTGTGTGTGTGTGTGTGTGTGTGTGTGTGTGTGTGTGTGTGTGTGTGTGTGTGTGTGTGTGTCTGTGTGTCTGTCTGTGTATGTGTGTGTGTGTGTGTGTGATTACATGAGTAATTGTAGTCATAATGCATGTGACAACAGCCGGGGTCAAATGTCACCCTGCCGCACCATGTCAAACCAGTTGAGTCAAAGCATGACTGATCGCTGACACGCTCTAACCTCCGCTTGTTCAAGTCCCCTCAGACTCACCATGGTCTCCCTCGGGTCTCCACTTAACCACTCACAGACACTCTGGCCTCATGCACCATGAGTAGCAAGACGTTCATATTAATCACCAGGGCCCAGATTGACTCAAACGCAGCTAAATAGTGCCCTCTTGTTTACTTACATTGCATGATGTCACTTTAATTAGACAATAATATCTGCTGTGGTGTCTGTGGAAAATCTGTATTGTAAACAACACTAATGATTGAAATGATTTATATATAAATTGCCTATGTAATATCCTTTGTATTAGCTGACTTCTTCAATTTACCTAACACAGTTAGTTTCTCCACACATTATAAGGAATATTTAGACTTAATTACAATGTCCAAGGTCATATGCTTCCTACCCCAAATGGTCAAAAGGCTAAGCACACTTCCACAAGAGCAGCACCGCTTCCAAAAGAGCTAACAAACAGTCATTTATCATACTCATTTAGGCCACGTGTTTCACTATCCTTTCCGTCCGGCGTTCATTGACTCTTACCCAAAGTTTCCGTCAATTTCCTTGTAGAAAAGCTCTTAGCAGTAATTGCTTTAACGTTTGTTCCAGGTCGAGTGGTTAAGTGTGAATAATGTGTCAAAACTGTACAGTAACGCTGTCTATGGACCAATTAGCACTTAGTCCCCGATTATCCCGACACAAGAGCGCATCACCATGAACCCGAAACATAATAATAAAAGAACGGGGTCAGAGGATGGGATGGAGGGGAGTATTTTGGGAGCGGCACCTGGTTAACAGGAAAAGGAGGTTTAGTAAGTTAGACTACACCTTTAATAATAAGAGATTCATCATGACTTGACCTTTTACAATTGTCTGGCAATTGCCTCTATTGTTGTGATATTCTCAAAAGATGTGTACAAACTTTGGGGGAAGTACAACTGGAAATCACGTGTTGGCTTTCAAATGTATACTGTTATTTATTCGTAAATTGGATTTGCCTGAGTTAAACAAATCCCACGGAGCAGGATGCACCTTCTTGACCTTTAAGACGCCAACACATCATGAACAACTACTCAAGCCCAGGTACTCAGATACCCATAGATGTTGACTCACTGAGAACCCAACGTATTCCCACAATGGCCCATTACCCTCGGTCAAGTTGAATTGAGAACTAAATTCAATGAAATCATCTATTTTTTCTCTCACGTCTCTCTCTCCTTCTTTCACCAAGAAGCATTTTGACCTTCAAGAGGGTGGGAGATAATTACCAATAGAGAATATGAACACGACTAACAGAGAGAACCAGCCGTACCCGTAGCGTGGATGGCAGGAGGTAGGAGCCAGGGCATACGTATTCATATTGCCGTATAGATAATGAATATATTTCTCAGATGAGAGAGGACTCATTGGGCTAGTTGATAGACTACCACGGAGAACAGGAGCAGCAGGGAGTTGAGATAATTGCGTCAGAATGATGGTCTCCCACGACAATGGACGACTTTGTTCCTTCTTTAAAATTAGTAGGTTCACTGTGGTTCTGAACACTATTTCATGTGTGTTCCTTAAAAAGGAGAGAGGAGTGGCAGGAGACTTTGGTCTCTGGGCTGGGCTAATACTTGGTTATGCTACTGCTGTAAAAGTATCTTTCATATTGTGTAAAGATGAGGAGACTTCAAAAATGGATACATAAACTATACATGTGTGATATAATATTTTGTATGATATATGAACTGTTAACAGAAGGGGTATTTATGCCTTCACATGGGTTAAGTCTGGTCAATAGATATAATCTTCCTAATACATTTTTTAATACAATGAATAAATAACGTCACCGATGAAGGACAAAGACACAAGTCTTCTCATCTTGTCTTTTTCACAAGGAGAGCAGAGAACGGGCAAGCTTTCTTTTCACAAGGAGAGCAGAGAACGGGCGAGGTTTCTTTTCACAAGGAGAGCAGAGAACGGGCGAGGTTTCTTTTCACAAAGGCTTCCCAGCACCATCTTCAGTCGAGAGACAACCCTCCTTTCTTGCTCTTTTGACCCTTTTACTTCCCGTCTTTTTTTTGGGCACTTGTGTGAAGCTCGGAGTATGTACCAATTCCCCTGATAACAATTCTTACTTCATACCAAATAATATGATTGAATAACAGAATGGTTCATTCAGTCTTTCGTAATTTAGTCTACGTTTGTCAGTCACAAGCACATTCAGAGCTATGACTGTCTATTTTCACTATATCAGGTCACTTCCCCACAATGAAGATAGACACAGTGTTCATTTCCAAGCAGGCCAACTGTAGACACACTTGAATGCACATAAGTCAGTTGAATGAGGTACTATCAGGCTGTAATCATATCTTTTCTACTGTTAGGATGGCATCTGGTTAGGAAACTGTGAAACTGGCAGGGAGGAGGAGGAAGGAGTGGCGAGGAGGAAAAACAAGAAGAACAGATGTGGAGGAAGAGAGTGAGCAGGTGATTGTGTGTGTGCGTGTGTTTAATTGTGTGTGTGTGTGTGTGTGTGTTTAATTGTGTGTGTGTGTGTGTGTGTGTGTGTGTGTGTGTGTAGACAGCAGGCATCTGGTCCTAATTCATGTCTTCATCATTGGGTTAATTATCTACTCACCGTAGCTCCCCCAACTATACATTAACTACATATGTACATTAGACTATACCAGTGGAGGCATCAAATATGGTTTTCATTTGTTTGATACCATTAGATTTATTCCATTCCAGCCATTATTATGAGCCTTCCTCCCCACACCAGCCTCCGCTGGTATAGTTTAATGTACATATGTAGTTTATGTATACTATACTGTGTTAACATGATACTGTATGTTTTTGCTATTATGCTGCAGTAGCTTTCATGCGATACAAACCTTTAATTTAGTCCTGCAAGAGCTACTACAACTACAGATGTGGGATCTTGTATTTGAGCCAGTTTGCTACAGCAGGGAAATACTCCTGCAGCAACTGGAAATGTCAATTATTATGCGGATTATAATTAAATGGACATTTTTGTCGGGGTTGATAATTTAAAAAAAAGTGGAAATGACAAACTTCGGAAGCCTTTTTAAACCTCAAACAAACTACAATTTTAAAATGAAAGTTGTCAGGCTGAGCAAATGAAGATCCTTTTATGCTAGCCTTCATTTTAAAGTAAAGGTCACTAGAAACAGATACATTCATATTCCCGGCATATAATACCTGTAAAAGCTTGCGCAAAAAAAACAAAAAAAAACATTAATACAAATAAAAATACAATGTTTTATTGTCACATACACCAGATCGGTGAAGTGAAATGTGTTGTTTTACAGGGTCAGTCATAGTGCCACAGAGTCTCTGGAGAAAATTAGGGTTAAGTGCCGTGCACATCGATAGATTTTTCACCTTGTCAGCTCGAGGATTCGACCCAGCAACCTTTTGATTGCCTAGCGGTTAGAGCCCAGTGCTCTAACCGCTAGGCTATCTGCCGTAAAATATTGACGTAACTGTGGACACGTCTGTATGGATAACTCAACCAGTCTGTCTGATTCACTATGCCTGAACCTGTCCCTACTCACTGATTGAAAAGTGTAGATGAAAACATAATCCGAAACGGGAATGCGCACACACGTGTTCAAAGGGGCATGGGTAGATGTGGGGTTCAACTGAGTCACCTCTCCTGGGGCTGAATGAGCATGTTAGCTAGCACTCCATTTTTCTGCCAATAAAGTGCTGTCACAATCCATTTTGATCATATCTCTCCCTCTGACACGATAGTTTGTGTCCTCTTGTCGCCAGGGGTTGGAACCGGTTACAGGATCAGAACCAGGAATGAAAGTGATCTACACTGTTCCCGGAACAGAACCATCATTTTAAAAGCATGGGAACCGGTTTATAAGTTATTTTACGTTCTGGGCATGTTTTTTAAGTCCCACAAAAAAAAATGCAACAAAGCGCCTATACAAAGCCCCCACTCTGTCACTCAAACTCATTCCAATGTCTGCCTGAATGGATAAACTTTTTCAGTGCTAATTGAGGATAATGTAGTTATCACGTTTCATATTGGATTTATTAACTACAGAAGATAATGTGTTTTTATTTTAATTCTGGTGCCTTTATGCACCACACAAACATGTTAGCTAGGTCCAACGTTAAGCCAACAGTCAGAATTTTAAAGTCATTCAAAGTTCCTTCATAGAAGCCGCTCCTCTGTAGGTACAATTTTGTGGGCCCAATTCAGATAATGCATGTCAAAACATGATGCCCCGTGCTTCAAGGCAAGCTTCCTCCTCCTCCTCCTCCTCCTCCCTCTCTAACTCTCTCCCCATCCGCAAAATGTCAGTCGCATCTCGCGCCCTACACTTGTCTGCCCAATGCATGTAAACAATACATGCATTGGGCACTACACTTGTCTGCCCACTCCATAGCAAGCTGCTCTATCCGCACTTATTGGTGAAGTGATTTAATATGTTGAGCTGAATGTGAAAACATTTAATACAGAGGTTTAAAAAAGGACCAGAAAGGAGCGATATCAACCGGAACTTTTCTTTGGGGTCGAACTGGTTCAGAACTTTATTTTGATGGATGGAAAAGTGGAACGTAAACAAAAAAATATATAGTTCTGTTCAGAAATAAATTATTCGATTTTTTTGGGGGGTTCCAACCCCTGCTTGTCACTGTCTGTGTCGAGATACAGCATACAACACGTCAAACACAAAACAGGAACTATGTAAAGACAAGGCAGCATACTAAAGTTAAAGAAAGCAGACTCATATCTGGGATCCGGGTAGAGTCGGTTGTTGGTAAAGAAATGGAAGAAAAAAGGAATGAAAGAAAAGGGAGGTTAGTGGGCAAATCAAAAGCGAGGCACACAAATGAAGGGGATGGCGAAATAAATGTGGAGTGTAGGCCTGTTGCTAAGGCAAAAATTAGATTTGGGGAGCCAATCGGGGAGGGAGGCTAGGGATTGGCCAGAATGCAAGGGATGGGTGGAACTTCCTGTGGTGCTGGAAATATTCAGCACAAGAAAGCTCCTCCAAATTGCAATGGAAGTGTACTGTGGCGCCCTACCCTTCCGCCTGAAAAGACCTTTCAACTCTGGTATGGTTAATTGTGGCATTCACGACATGCTGAGAGGAGACTTCCATTAGTGAGACCATACTGCCACCATAACCCAGAATATTCCATTATATTAAAGAACCGTCCACTATAAAAAAAAAAAAATCCCTCACAAAATGTACAGTACAGGGATCTAATTAAACTCAGCCGTAATGCGACTAACCGGCTCATGTTAATAACCATTGTCTCCAACATTGAGTTACGCTAACCTGCTAAACATGGCATTGTCAAACAACAACTTTCATATACTAATCTTATACCATTTTCATCCAGTACTCTCCTAACATCCCTCTTCTTCCTCTGACCCAATTTGATACGTTTTTTTTTTTTTTGAAATGACAAACAGACCATTAGCATAATAGATTTTTCATGCATTCCTCATTAATTAATATCGCATCTGCACATGCTGCAGAGTTGTCAGAGCAACACCACAGGAGGTCCAATCAGACCCACAACGATAAAGAATAAATAAATAAATAAATAATAATAATAGAAAAACACTCCACCACCACCCCGTTGAAATTCCTAAAATCATAAAATCCCTCCCAAAAAGCTTTGGCTGGCTTGAGCACAAACTTTTTTGAATTTAAACCATAGTTTTAGTAATTATTTTAATTAGTGTTTTAATGTATTCACTTTTATGGAGATAGGAAGGGACCCCTGACAGAGACCTGAGACTGGAAGAGATAGCCGTGTGACTTCAGAGGAACCTTAATTTTACAGCAGCAACCGCCTCTCTCTCTCTCTCTCTCTCTCTCTCTCTCTCTCTCTGTGAAGACCATATTTCAGAGACGTTTCTCTAGCTCTCTCTCTTTATCCCCCTCTCTCTCTCTGTGTTGCATATGCATAACCAAGGCCTAAGTGTGCACCGGAATGTGTGTAGCATCTAGCAAGTCATGTGGGTGTCAATATGAGTTAATATGCAACAGCAGTGTGGTTCCGAGTCTGATAAAGTGTTGTTTTGTAGTGTGTGTGTGTGTGTGTGTGTGTGTGTGTGTGCATTCGTACCCATGTGTAAGTGTGTGTTTCAGTGTTACCAATGTATCAGGTTAATGTTAACGTGTGGCACAACCCTTGATGAGGACGTGATGAGTGTGTAAATGTGGAGGGAGGACAATATAACAATTACCTCTGATTCTCTCTGGCTGGAATGGAGTGCACAATCAGAAATGGCGACTCTCTGCCCTGCACATTATTTGCATAATAATAAAATCACTATCTCAAATGAGTTGCCCCTCAAAACTATTTTTCTTTCTCTGGCTGACAAAGAGGAGGGGAAAATTGATTCCACGGCACAGTGTGCAGCCACCTCTCCGAAACATCACAATTTGGGGACCGAATACAGGGTAAGGCAGCACCTGCAAAGAACAATTTGGTTTAATGTGTGTGTGTGTGTGTGTGTGTGTGTCTGCTAGACTGTGTGTAACATTAGAATGTGTGTGTATGCGTGCATTTGTCCGTGTGTGTGTGTCTGCCAGCACACCAGCATCTCCCTGTGATTACTCAAGTGTCACCACGGCCAGACAAAATCACCCTCTGGTGGATGTTACCATCTTTCCTCCGCTGCCCCTCCATCCCTACATCCATCCCTCCATCCATCCATCCCTCCATCCCTACATCCCTCCATCCCTACTTCCATCCCTACATCCCTCCATCCATCCCTACATCCCTCCATCCATCCCTACATATGTCCCTCCATATGTCCCTCCATATGTCCCTCCCTCCCTCCATCCATATGTCCCTCCCTCCATCCGTCCTTCCATGCCTACATCCATCCGTCCTTCCATGCCTACATCCATCCCTCCCTCCGTCCCTCCATCCGTCCCTCCATCCATCCCTCCAGCCGTCCCTTCAGCCGTCCCTCCCTCCATCCATCCATCCCTCTATCCCTCCATCCGTCCCTACATCCCTACATCCATCCCTCCATCCGTCCCTACATCCCTACATCCATCCCTCCATCCGTCCCCTCCATCCCTACTTCCATCCCTCCACCCCTCCCCTCCATCCCTACTTCCATCCCTCCATCCCTCCATCCGTATCTCCATCCGTCCCTACATCCATCCCTACATCCATCCCTACATCCATCCCTACATCCATCCCTACATCCATCCGTCCCTCCATCCACCCATCCATCCCTACATCCATCCCTACTTCCCTACATCCATCCCTCCATCCACCCCTCCATCCCTACATCCATCCCTCCGTCCCTCCATGCCCTAACAGAGGAGAGGGAAGAGAACGCCAGGGGAACAACACAACAGAGAGAAGTGACAAGACAGAACATACCACGGGGCTGTGCACAATACGCAGACCCAGTCCTGCACCGCCACAATGTTTTCATGATGACTGGTTCTCTGAGCTGTGAGCTCCAGAGGGGCTGTGTACGGTGGACAGCGCGGCCGGGTGAAAGTGTCTCCGGGTGGGACTGGGACTGGGAGAGATCGCCCCTCTCTATGGGTGTGATGGATGGGCTTGCCATGTCAGTGGACAGGTAATATAGCCTGTTGGAGAATAGATACAGAAATCCATAGGGGAGCAGATAACTGGAGGGAGTGACATAAGGAACCCCTGGATCGTGTGTGTGTTTGTGTGTGTGTGTGTGTGTGTGTGTTTTCATACAGTAACCATAAGGGAACTAAAGGGACATCACATCATTCAGTTCCAACAGCTGATTGATGACGTTTGATATCAATGTTTGCTATGGTGTCGTGACAACAATGAATGAATGAACCATACCGGTGTTGGATTTTTTCCCCTTAATATGAATATAAATGTGTGTCTGAAAAGCCCTTCAAATTGCTATTCGTTTCATCCAAATGTCATCTTCAAGTCAAGGCGGTCATACCAATACACTACCACACATGAATGAGACACAAAATGTGATTGTAATTCATCATATGAAAACACCACGTCCTTGTGAAAGACCATGCAGCGGCATTATATTCCCTCCACAACATGGAATAACCTGGATACATCCCCTCCCTTCCTGAACAGTGAGAGTCCTAGAATCAACTTTGATCCTTCTTGTATGACTCAAGCTGCTGGCACCTAGTATAACACACTCCGATACACAGTGTACAAAACCTTTGGAACACCTGCTCTGTCTATGACATAGACTGACCAGGTGAATACAGGTGAAAGCGCTATGATCCCTTGTTAAATCCACTTCAATCAGTGTCGATGAAGGGGAGGAGACAGGTTAAACAAGGGTTTTTAAGCCTTGAGACAATTGAGACATGGATTGTGTATGTGTGTCATTCAGAGGGTGAATGGGCAAGACAAAATATTGAAGTGCCTTTGAACGGGGTATGGTAGCAGGTGCCAGGTGCACCCGTTTTTGTCAAGAACGCTGCTGAGTTTTTCACGCTCAACAGTTTCCCGTGTGTATCAAGAATGGTCCACCACAGAAATAACATCCAGCCAACTGTGGGAAGCATTGGAGTCAACATGGGCCAGCATCCCTGTGGAACACTTTTGACACCTTACAGAGTCCACGCCCGACGAATTGAGGCTGTTCTGAGGGCAAAAGGGGGTCCAACTCAATATTAGTTAGGTGTTCCTAATGTTTTGTACACTCAGTGTATATACAATACTGTATTCAACTCTTCCATCTTGGTGTAAATCCAAACATAACATACAGACAGTACAGTGACATATGCTAACACACTGTTTATTGTTTATTATAAACTGTGTGGTTCGAGCCCTGAATGCTGATTGGCTGAAAGCCATGGCATATGAAACCGTATAACATTTATTTTTACTGTTCTAATTATGTTTGCAACCAATTTATAATAGCAATAATGTACCTCGGGGCTTTGCTGTATCCAAGAACAGCCTTTAGCGGTAGTACATTGGCCATATACCACGCCCCTTCGTGCCATATTGCTTCACTATACAGTAACAATGTGCTTCAGTGATTTAGATGTTAGGCTCTTATTTACATTTTTTTAACCCAGTGCCATGTTATTCCTGAGCACCATATACCCTGGTCCATAATCTCCCCTGCTGTGTTCCACTATGAGTAACCTGAATCCTACCTCCTTTTACCCTTCTTGACTGAACCTAGTGAGAGTCCTGAACCAGTCCCTGTGTGTTCCTTCTTGACTGAACCTAGTGAGAGTCCTGAACCAGTCCCTGTGTGTTCCTTCTTGACTGAACCTAGTGAGAGTCCTGAACCAGTCCCTGTGTGTTCCTTCTTGACTGAACATAGTGAGAGTCCTGAACCAGTCCCTGTGTGTTCCTTCTTGACTGAACCTAGTGAGAGTCCTGAACCAGTCCCTGTGAGTTCCTTCTTGACTGAACCTAGTGAGAGTCCTGAACCAGTCCCTGTGTGTTCCTTCTTGACTGAACATAGTGAGAGTCCTGAACCAGTCCCTGTGTGTTCCTTCTTGACTGAACCTAGTGAGAGTCCTGAACCAGTCCCTGTGTGTTCCTTCTTGACTGAACCTAGTGAGAGTCCTGAACCAGTCCCTGTGTGTTCCTTCTTGACTGAACATAGTGAGAGTCCTGAACCAGTCCCTGTGTGTTCCTTCTTGACTGAACCTAGTGAGAGTCCTGAACCAGTCCCTGTGTGTTCCTTCTTGACTGAACATAGTGAGAGTCCTGAACCAGTCCCTGTGAGTTCTTTCTTGACTGAACCTAGTGAGAGTCCTGAACCAGTCCCTGTGTGTTCCTTCTTGACTGAACATAGTGAGAGTCCTGAACCAGTCCCTGTGTGTTCCTTCTTGACTGAACCTAGTGAGAGTCCTGAACCAGTCCCTGTGTGTTCCTTCTTGACTGAACCTAGTGAGAGTCCTGAACCAGTCCCTGTGTGTTCCTTCTTGACTGAACATAGTGAGAGTCCTGAACCAGTCCCTGTGAGTTCCTTCTTGACTGAACCTAGTGAGAGTCCTAAACCAGTCCCTGTGAGTTCCTTCTTGACTGAACCTAGTGAGAGTCCTAAACCAGTCCCTGTGAGTTCCTTCTTGACTGAACCTAGTGAGAGTCCTAAACCAGTCCCTGTGAGTTCCTTCTTGACTGAACCTAGTGAGAGTCCTAAACCAGTCCCTGTGTGTTCCTTATTGCCATGACTATACTGTATAGAGTACTGTAATTAAATCTATATTTTCTTGGTGCACACTCACAGTCCATGCCCTTAAGTGAACTGTATGTTCACTATACAGTAACAACATGCATCAGTGATTTGAATGTGAGGCTCTTCATTCCATGTTATTTCAGAGTACAGAATACAGTGAGCTCCAAACGTATTGGGACAGTGACACATTTTGGCTCTGTACTTCAGGCCTTTGGATTTTAAGACTGTCAGTTTTAATTTGAGTGTATTTTCATCTATATGGGGTGAAACGTTTAGAAAATACAGCACTTTTTGTACATAATCCTCCCTGGGGATTCATTGATATGTGTATTAAAGTAGTCAAAAGTTAAGTATTTGGACCCATATTCCTAGCTCACAATGACAACATCAAGATTGTGACTGTACAAACTTGATGAATGCATTTGCTGTTTGTTTTGGTTGCGTTTCAGATCATTTTGTGCCCAATAGAAATGAATGGTGAGTAATGTATTGTGTCGTTTTGGAGTAACTTTTATTGTAAATCAGAATAGAACATGTTTTCTACACACTTCTACATTAATGTGGATGCTACAACGATTACGGATGATCCTGAATGTATCGGGAATAATGACGAGTGAGAAAGCTGCAGACGCACAAATATAATACCCGCCCCTAAAATGCTAACCTCCCCTGTTATTGTAATGGTGAGAGGTTAGCATGTCTTGGGGGTATGATATAAAATGCTAACCTCCCCTGTTATTGTAATGGTGAGAGGTTAGCATGTCTTGGGGGTATGATATAAAATGCTAACCTCCCCTGTTATTGTAATGGTGAGAGGTTAGCATGTCTTGGGGGTATGATATAAAATGCTAACCTCCCCTGTTATTGTAATGGTGAGAGGTTAGCATGTCTTGGGGGTATGATATAAAATGCTAATCTCCCCTGTTATTGTAATGGTGAGAGGTTAGCATGTCTTGGGGGTATTATACTTGTGCATCTAACTTTCTCACTCGTCATTATTCCCGATACATTCAGGATCATCCGTAATCGTTGTAGCATCCACATTCATGTAGAAGTCTGTAGAAAACATGTTCTATTCTGATTTACAATAAAAGTGACTCCAAAACGACACAATACATTATTTACCATTCATTTCTATTGGGCACAAAATAATCTGAAACGCAACCAAAACCCGTCAGCTTGAGCCCTGGGATGTTTCTCTATTACTTCCTGTCGCCCGCATCGCCCTCTTCCACCCCCCCTGCGCTCCTTTAGAGTGTAAACATTGCTTGGTTCCTGCTCTTTGTCATGACTGCCTTCCCCCCCTCCTTCCTCATCCCTCGTTTCTTTCCATTTGTGCTGTGGAGTTGGCACACCGGTCTTTGTAGTCACTCTTTTGTCCTCTTTCTCCCTCTCTCTTTCTGTGTGGGGGGTAAGGCTGATAGATATTGTATTTCTCGCCGTGTCAGGCCTTTCTCTGTGGTCAATTGCTTGGGCTCTGCCACTGTGTTTAATTTGTCACCTCTGATGGGTTTTATTGTGTGCGAGGCAGCCAGTCCCACCCAGTCCCTACGCAGCGCTATCTTAGCCGGACCAAATTAGTTTATCAGGTCTATTGACCTCAGTGAATACTGTGAAACAGCCATTATACATAGTCATTATGCATAATCACTTATCTTCTGGCAAGAAGAAACGGGAAATAGGTAAATAAATAGGTGAATAGTTTTTTTATACAATTCTGCCCCATTTTGACATGGCCTTTTACTGACTATTTTCCTGGGATAATACTGTGAAATACATTGATAATAATTCAAATCATATTTAGCTTAACTTATCATTTTCATTAAGCCCATTATACATTTAAAAAGCATGCTGTACCAGACTGTTTATGACTCTGCTCTCATGCAGCTCCGGTTCAAAGCCTTACACCTGCTGTGGTAGCCTTGAGAAATCAGAAAGCCATCGGCCCTCAGCTCAACTACATATTAGATTAGTCATATCAGCTCTGTTCCAGTGCTATTTCCAACTATTTTTCAAACTGGACATGAAACGGTCATCAGGTATTGCAGCCAGCCATTGCTGTTGAGGCCTTGGCGTAGTCGGCGGGTGCTATTTGATTAACCTAGCAGGTAGTGGGCTAATTTCCTGCTTTGCAACTATGGTAATCTTTGGAGGGCTGCTGGTGTGCTAATAGAACGGCCCCGTCTCCTGGGGTCTCCGTCGCTCTCTCCCCCTGAGGGTCTTAAAAATGTTAACAAGATAACAACTTCAAAGGCCATGAGAAGGAGACGGAGGCACCGTGTGTGTGAATAGCGGCGGCCATCTTTGTGTTTTGGGAGGGGAGGTTTGAGATGCTTGTTACCGGGCCCACTGCAAATGGCTTTCGTTTGATATGGTGCTTGGGAGTGGACAGAAGAGAGAGAGAGAGAGAGAGAGGATGAGCAAACAAAACACTACATGTGATAACCCCTGAGGCATCCCTGTCACACTGTTAAACATTCAAATTAACAAGCTATTACACTGTCCTCGCTCGCAGCTTCTCCACAAAACCAACCATCGCCCAGGCTGGGTATCACTGATGCTATGATTTCTTGGTTTCCAAACATGAGTCTTCATAAAGGACTTGACGCCGGCCGAGGAGAGGAAAGGAGCAGACATCACCACTGAGCCTCTTTAGTGTTGTCCAAAGGTCACACTGCTCAGGGAAAAACTGCAATCCGACCAAATAATGAGAGATGGTTGGAGAGAGACACGCTTTGATGTCAGCACAGCAGCCAAACTGTATGAGGCGACACACAATGCTCAAAAGGAAAAGCAAAATGCTGAGATTGCCGGATTAAATAAGTATCGCTTATGGACCTACCATACGAGCTAATTTGCGCTGCCAGGGTACCAGAATGCTCTTGTTCTTACCATATCATTAAGAAAAGTACCTATTACAACATGAAATGAGTTCTGTAAGGGTTTAATTCCTGAGTATCATGAAATCATGTAGATAAATAGGTTCAAAGCAGAACAAACAAAAGACGAAGAGGGTACCTAGACAAGGTATGCGTGGACAGAACACATACCTATGCAATACAATGAAGGCAACAAACAACTTGGCCTATACAGATCACTTATGTGCTGGGAGAAGCAGCATAGAGAGAACATGACGTTCAGCGACTCACTTAGCGCTGACCCTGTTGTTTCAGGTTCGTTTATGACTGTAGATGTTGTCTTTGCTTAGCAGGGGGGGGATGTCAACGGAGAGGTACGGGAGAGAGGAAGACGAGATGGAGGAAGGAGAGATTTAGGATCACCACTTAAAAGTAAATGGTGGAGAGAGTGTGTTTTTGTCATTTTGGTCTCTCTCTTCCGACTGGGGAGTTGGCCAGCCTAGTGCGGGGGGAGAAAGAAGGGAGAAACCCCCCCACAGGGAGAGTCACGCCATGTCTTCAACGTGTCGCTCCGGGGGTGCCTCCCGAATTGGGAGCGTTTGGGATAATTTGTTGGCACCAAATGGTGGAGGACAAAGATGACACCGGCAGTTAGGATGCAGGCAGGAGATCTTTTCATCTAAGATATTACCTGAACAGACATCAAAAGGACTCCAGCCAAGTACCTGGGCTTCAGTAATGACTGAATAATTTCTCGAACAATCCTTACGTTTTGCTAGCGTAGATTGGTGCCTGTGGAGAAGGCCGTGATTGCATGTTTATAATTGAATTTAGATGGTGTGTGTATGGGTTTAAGGTTTATGTTTAGACTAAATACTGAGTTGTATTTTTTCCAGGTTTAAGTATAAATATTACACACTATTCAACAATCTCTCTCCATCCAACACAAGTGACCACAAATACAATTGTATAATTCATATTTACTTGATTAATATATATTTTTTACTATTTAGATAGGAAATTGTAAAGAAACATGTGATAGTTAAAACATTTGTTTTATTTTGGAGACAAAAAGCTACCCCAACACCAATACACTCCACCGGACAGATACTTTCACCCTGAATTTCTATTTTGTGGAAAAGAGAGACTTCACCGTTGGTATCAGCGACCCAGCCTGATGGCAGATTTAGAGCCAGTGATTGATGGCAAAGGATGGGTGTCTTGGTAATGGGAAATCTCCTACGGGGCTAGGTGCCACCTCAGTGCCACTCTGAGCACCAGCCTGCAGCTATACTACTCCAACCTGAGGAAAAAAGATAAAAGGGGAGGCAGGGCAGCAGTGCTTGCAGAGAGACTTGAGCTGCTAAAACTGTAAGAGTGCCTGTCATTTAGTCATTTCAAAGCCATTGAAACCCCTTTCAGTGCCCTCTTCCTCTATCCTCTGTCCCCCCTTCCTCTCTCCTCTTTCACTGCATTTGAGATTGGAGAGGTTTGAGGTTGCGGCCCCTCTCTATGCTCCCTACCGCCACTTCTAGACAATTATATGACCCGAGTCATTAAGGGTTTTTCTAGGGTGTAAAAAAGTCAATTTAACTACGACAGCTGAGCATCTCACATTATGAGATGATTAAGCGGTTGCCATGGATACAAGCTCATGCACTGACGCCAGCTCCGAGAATACAGCAGTAAGAGAAGGATGGGATACACCCGGGCTTTTCACTGGCTTTAACCTGTATGTGGCTTTACAGAAACTACAAACAACATTCCATAGACCCAGAAAAAAAAGAATCAATGATGACAATCAATAGGGTTATGAATACTGAAATTCAATGATTTACTAATAACTGTACTTAGTCATGTTTGGTGCATTTAAGAAATCACCTCAGTGCTATTAATTCCATGCATACAATGTATAGATCAATGAACAATCAATGACTAAAATCAATATGCTAATGAATGTTAAGATCAAATGATTGACTAATTATGAATAATTATAGGTAATTATAACTACTTAGGCATCGCCTCAGTGGTGACTCAGTCAATGTCTTGCTCCGAGGCAGCCCTAAGGTGGAGACGGGAGTTGATTCTGTGTGTGTGTACACTAGGGAAGAAATCTTAAGACCTATGGGTGGAGACGAGTTAACCTTGCTCCTGGCATGGTCAGAGTGGCTTACCATTAGCGTTCTACAGTGAAGGAGTCTGGGAAGATACAATATTACCTGATCCACTGCTTCCTGAATAACAGCCAATCCTCACTTAGCTGACCCACTATTTGCTGAATAACAGTCAATCCTCACTTAGCTGACCCACTATTTGATGAATAACAGCCAATCATCACTTAGCTGACACACTGCTTCCTGAATTACAGCCGATCATCATTAACACATGGCCATAGAAATACATTGACTAGCATTGACATCCCATGACGTGAAGTCAAATTCCAATGGTCTGAGGGGCTTTGACCGTTCGGGTAATTGTATTTCTATGAACATGACATGCCTGTGTGTGCTAATGGAAAATACACAGTAGCATATCTAGCCTATAAACTAGCTTGCTTTATAATTATAAACGTGTGGCCATATTAACTCCACCTGAAAGAGAATCCACCTGAATGGGTGGCGCACGGGCTGCAAATTAGCATCTGCAAGTGGAGAAAGTGGCTTAAGACTTTTTTATTTGAATTTTTACTTGTGGCTTATGGGTAATTTTGAGGTGAGGCAATGGGTGAACTAGAAAGTACACTGGCCCTATTAATTAATTCCCCCAGACACAGAGTACAGATGTAGTGGGTAGAAATTGGATCATTGGCTTTAGTCTTTTTTTGTACAAGAGGCATTGGTTAAAAAGTGGGTCAACGTTGATGCATTTCCGTTGGTTCATTCCGTTGCTGTGCAGTAGATCAACAGAAACTCTGTGACGTCACAACGGGGGGTTCCTATTGGCTGTGAGGTACGGAGACCTGCCTGTGCACGGCCCCCTGGCTAGTGGGGATGATAGCCGGTAAGCCTCGGGGAGGAGGTGGAGGATGGGGGGGTAGGTAGGAGGAGAAGGAGAGGAAGGAGGGAGAGGTAGGTGGCCTGATGCTGAATCCTACTACACATTACAGAATCCCTACCCTCAGGGCTTGTAGGTGTGTGTGTTGGGGTGTGGAGGGGAGGGAGTGGAGGGATGGTGAGAACATTTGGGTGGGAGGAAGAGGAGAGGTAGACTCAAGGAGGGTGAGGAAAGAGGTGGATGTTTAGACAGGAGGGCGGATGAGGTAGTAGGGCTAGGAGGATGAGATGGATATAAAGGAGGGAGAGGAAGAAGAGGAGAAGATTGGGAGAGAGAGAGAAAGAGAGAGGAGGTGACTGGGATAATCCTATTTTAGGTACTAGTTGGAGGTGTCCATTTCATTTGGTCACGTTGGCTCATCTTGGATTTCGGTGTGTGTATGTGTACAGTATGTGCATGTGTTGCGCGAGTGTATGAGTTTCCAAAACAACATGTAACCAAAGCTGCTTCATCATTTTGCAAACACTACATATCAGGATTTAGGTCAATTCCATCTCAACTAAATTGAATTACGATCTCCTATTATTTCACCATGTGTGAATTGCTTTCGACAAGTGTGAATTCTCATCAGTTGAAAATGAATCCCTTGAAGAAATGGTCTGAAACTGTGATGCACATTCTCCCTCCCTTGAATTTGACAAATAATGAATCGTAAAAAATAAACAAATTAAACCATTGTACAATATCCTGGCCCAGTCCTGGGTGATATGCCGCCCTAGGCGAGATATATTTAAAAAAATGCCACCCTCCTCCTATCCCAGCAAAGTAGGAGAGTAGCCTAGGCAACACAGTGCACTTTAATGAATGGCTATCCATGTGGTAGCTTACTGTTTGTAAAACAGGCAGTTGCATTGGCTTCATGGTCCTGACACCGGACAAAGACTTAAGACTAATCATTTTGGCTATTCAAGAGTTGAATATCAGCTACCATCGTCGGCACATCCTAAAGTATATTGAAATATATTTGCCAAAATGATAATTACTTTACAGAAATAAAACAAATAATTCAAAAGACTTCACCAGAGACCATGACTTAGCTTCTTTTTTTTGTTGTTGCTGTGGATTGCTTCAAATTACAAGCAAGTAGGGCTATGTCTAGTTGGGAATTCTGCAAGTTGGGCATCACAAGTGGCCTAGCTGATTATGAAGTTGTGGCTGTCAGTGAAAAGCATCTACAATACGTTTGAAGATGATGTGTCTCGAGTATAATTTGAAATGTTGAGACAAGAAGGGGAGGGGAGGGGTGGCAAGGATACAGGCACATCTCTCTCCAGAATGCACTCATCTCTCCAGAATGTGCTCCGCTGTCCCCCGCCAATTCTTGAGCATAAATTGTTTAATTATGCAAATTGTTTGCCCTTTGATTATTTATTTTGATCAACTCCAGAAGTACATGTACCGTTAATCCCCATTATTTGGTTACATTCATTTCTGTTAATGCATGTAATAATTACAGTCATTTACCGTTCTCATTCTCGGAGTAGAAATGTTGTTTGCAGAGTTCACAATCTGCTACACATTTGAGAAACAAGTTTTGGTGTATTTCATACCAACATTTATGAGTTTTGTCCATTTTTCTCATTGTCTTATGTTTGGAACACTCCATGTGAGCAATGAGCATTTGTCTGGTTTCTTTCTCTATCCTGTTAATGTTGACGGAGTGCATGCATAAAGTAGGCTACTTTTCAAGCATGCATAAAGTGGGCTACCTGGAATGCTGCGCCCAAATGTAGGAAAGTGTCCATTTGGGGATGTCTGATTTCTGACCACCGCTAATATTAAGCTGAGCTTCTCAGTCATTTTTGTAACCATGTGACAATGATTTAGCAAAAACGAAAACGTAATTATTGAAATGAAACACTTCTATGAAAATGCAAATATGAAAATCATAACTGGCACGCAGATTGATAGAAATGGTAGGATCGATTCTTAGCTTCCACAAACGCGAAACTCATGCATTGCCTATGTCAGCTACCCAAGTTCATTAGGCGTTGCATTATTTTGGAAAATGCAGTTCGTAGCCTATTTTCTTTTCTGCAATGATCAGATCAGAAATAGATGAATAGGTCTACAAACTTCAAAATGCTAATTATCATGACAATTTAGCCCACTGAGTGAAACCCCCGGGACAGCAGTCGTGAGTAGCCTCATTTCATTCCATAGGATATTGTCCTTTGACTTTGACCTGTACTGTTTTTAGGATATGGTGTGTTCGTTAACATGTTAATTCATATTCACATCGAGTCTCATTTTCATTTGAGAGGGCGCCATTTAGGCTATTTGATCAGAAACACACATGATGTAAAAAGTGTCCGTCTCATGACATTTCATAAATTTGGTCGCTCTGTAGGCTACAGAAAAGGCCCCAGAGGCTTTAATCTTTCTACCTTATAGGTCAGGGTTCCCCAACTGGGGCCCTGCAGGTGGTTTCTAAAAAAAACATTTAAAAAAAATGATTGGACATAAAAGATTGTAAAAACACCAGGAAGTCAGCTTCAAGTGTTTGAGTTTCTTGCGGTCAATTTGCAGTCTACAAATTATTTGTAATTATGTTCCGGCACCCCAACCATCCACTACAGAAAAAATTGTATAGGCTACATGATTTGATGGAGCTTTGGTGGAGCGCAGCCTTTGGCAAAGCGGCCACTTCTTATCATGGGGCGGCATCAGCGTTTACCTTAATAGTCCATTATGCCACTGGGTGAGAGAAGTTTTCATTGTTTTGGATGCAGAATTATGTGGAGGTGTTGTGTGTCAATCTGTCAATCTGCCGCTCTACGCGGCCGCCTAATCCTGCCTAATGGGCGGGCCGGCCCTGACAATATCACTAAAACACTGATCCATTCCACATGGGTCCCACCATCTCCTCACCCACCCAGTCCATCTTCTTGCCTATGTTATGGATATTTGTGAGGTACTCTATTTACAATAATATTGACACTACTCTATCTCCATACCATAGCCTTAGCTAGCACCTCTGTTTGACAAGGTGTCACTGAGTGCACTAGGCTGTGTGGCTAACGGGATTAGCCTAGCCTGGGCTTCACGCTACGCTCCGGTGTCATACCTCACAGGCTTAGTCTCTCAGAGGGTGAACTCTGACTGGGCCGGCCTGACTGGGCCAGCCTGACTGGCTGACTGGACAGTGGAGGGACACTGGGCCCCATTTATAACAAGGCTTTATATACAGTCACATATCCCTTCAAGGGAAGCTGCTCCTCGTGTCTCAAATACATGAGGAACGATATACTGGACCGATCCACACAACATTAACTGATACTGTGCATGAACATGAGCTATACTAAACCTACCGACACAGCTACCACAGCCGTCGTTATTCAGCTGGCACATATGTCAATAATTGACATAACACTCATCATTAAAAAAAAAGTGTGGAGGCAAAAAATTATAATTTATGAAATGCCTGAATGAAAAAAAACGATATTTCAATAAAAATGGCTAAATTGTCATCATGATTAGCCTGGAGTTCCAGCACCATGTTGGGTAGAGGAGGAGAGAACGGGACAAGAGGAGAGACTAAAAATGGTGAGAACGATGGCTTAGTGGGGGGACTTCAAACTATCCCTGCTTCTCTCTGTAGTGGACTCAGCAGGCCCTGCCATTCCTGTCTTTCTCCCCCCACTGACTCCACCTCCCTCTCTCTCCGTCTCGCTCTTTCCTCGCTCGCTCTCTCTCTATTTACAGTAGTGGACCTAGCAGGGCCTGCCATTCCCCTCTTTCTCCCCCTGCTCTCTCTACCTCCCTCTCTCTCTTTCCCTCTCTTTAACTCTCCCTCTTGGTAGTGGACCCAGCAGGGCCTGCCATTCCTCTACCCCCCCCCTCCTTCCCTCTCTCTGTACTGGACTCAGCAGGGTCTGCCATTCCATGTGGCTCTACTAATCAAACTTTCCAATTAGTGCTTATGAGCTTGACGCTGCTGACATTAAAGGGGTCTGGCCGGATGTTTGAGCCGCGCCCCGAGAAACACCACCGTGGCTCCACCAAGGCATCAACGCCACTACCACCAAGAGGGGCTGGCTCAGAGCACCGCTGAGAGAAGAGGCACTTCAACTCCAACAAAAGCCTTTCTCTTTTTCCGTATTTTATTGGTTGTTGGTTTTAGCTTGCCCGTTCTAACAGTGCGGACCGACAGAGGGTGTCAAAGAAGTTTCACTTGAGAGGCATTGGAAGAAGAAAAAAGGTGGGGACTTTCTCTTTTTCCTTCGTTCCGCTGGTCAGATGAATGCGGCGACATGCTTTGGAGAGCTCTCTCCCGTGAGATGGCCCGTCGTGTGTCACTAGCGCTTTTCTTTTTTTTCACTGCGTGGCCGAGCCACCCCGGGTCCCCTGAGGAGATGGAGGGAGTGGGTAGGGAAAGAGGGAGGAAGAGAGGGAGAGAACCATAGAGGAGAGAGAGAGGAAGAAAAGAGAGAGAGAGCGAAGAGGAGGATGACAACTCCGGTGATAAATGGTGAGGAGGAGTGACAGAGCAGAGCTGGGGGACGCCAGAGGGCCTCTGATGGGCCATTTCTCACTGTGGAGCAGAACGCTCGCTCAGCCAAAACACTGTCCTGTCTGCTGTCAAAACTACCAGCATAGCAGAGGAGGAGGGAGAGAGAGAGGAAGGGGGAGGGAGAGGTATAGAGAGAGAGAGGTATAGAGAGAGAGAGGTATAGAGAGAGAGAGGTATAGAGAGAGAGAGAGAGATGTATAGAGAGAGAGAGATATATATAGAGAGAGAGAGAGAGAGAGAGGGGTATAGAGAGAGAGAGAGAGAGAGAGAGAGAGAGAGAGAGAGAGAGGAACAGAGGGAGGGAGTGAGAGAGAGAGAGAGAGAGAGGAACAGAGGGAGGGAGTGAGATTTGAGAGTTATTTAGGTGGCTAGAGACACACAGGGGGCCAGAAATAAAGAGGTACCAAAACAACCCCATACTAAATTGGCCATACACTTCCATAGGGCAGTGAGGAGTGTGACACAGAGTCACGGTTACAGAGGACGTCATCACACACTGACCAACTGTGCTCTCTGGACCGCTGTCACACCATGGGTAGTCTGGACTGTAGTACTCCTACTCCATAATGGAGGGGGCCCCGCTTCCTTGCATTGCACAGCCTGCCCCCCCATAACGCCGCACTGTGGGTGTTCGGATGAAAGCGCTGCTGGCGTCGAACCGTCTACCGTTTGATCTCACGCCCGTTGGCAGACGCCGGGACAACGTTTTGGCTAACATCTGGGCAACTTTGCCACAGTGTTCCCTAGTAGAGATGGGGACAGGATCAGATGGGGACAGGATCAGAGGATGGGGACAGGATCAGAGGGGTTCAGAGGAGGCAGGTTGACTGAGGGCAAAGGAGGCATCATGTCATAGACGTGATCTGTGTTATGGTGACATGTAGCGGGTTGGGTTCAACAACTACCACACAATCATCCAGGGAAAGGAAAGAACACCACAGAATCATCCAGGGAAAGGAAAGAACACCACAGAATCATCCAGGGAAGGGAAAGAACACCACAGAATCATCCAGGGAAGGGAAAGAACACCACATAATCATCCAGGGAAGGGAAAGAACACCACAGAATCATCCAGGGAAAGGAAAGAACACCACAGAATCATCCAGGGAAGGGAAAGAACACCACAGAATCATCCAGGGAAAGGAAAGAACACCACAGAATCATCCAGGGAAGGGAAAGAACACCACAGAATCATCCAGGGAAGGGAAAGAACACCACAGAATCATCCAGGGAAGGGAAAGAACACCACAGAATCATCCAGGGAAGGGAAAGAACACCACAGAATCATCCAGGGAAGGGAAAGAACACCACATAATCATCCAGGGAAGGGAAAGAACACCACAGAATCATCCAGGGAAAGGAAAGAACACCACAGAATCATCCAGGGAAGGGAAAGAACACCACAGAATCATCCAGGGAAAGGAAAGAACACCACAGAATCATCCAGGGAAAGGAAAGAACACCACAGAATCATCCAGGGAAGGGAAAGAACACCACAGAATCATCCAGGGAAGGGAAAGAACACCACAGAATCATCCAGGGAAAGGAAAGAACACCACAGAATCATCCAGGGAAGGGAAAGAACACCACAGAATCATCCAGGGAAAGGAAAGAACACCACAGAATCATCCAGGGAAAGGAAAGAACACCACAGAATCATCCAGGGAAAGGAAAGAACACCACAACTGTCTTTCAGGGCTTTCACTGGAAGATCTGCAAGTACAGTATATAATCACAAGTCTCTCTTCGTCTCTCTGTCTCTCTGTCTCTCGTCATGCAGGCTCACCGCTGGTATAGTAGGCCTACCTGTTGGAAGCTCCCACTGTGTCCTCAATTAGCTTGATTGATTGAGTGTATTAATTAAACCTAGTTCGGAATTAATCATGTCCAGAGGTGTGGGTTCGACATGAATTACTTGTGACAGAACATTGCTTGCGGCACACAGCGATCTCCGCCCAAATCAGTCAGACTGACAGACCGTAGGTCACTTTGACTATTACCACAACAAAACTTTCCCTTGGAATAAAAAAATAAATACTTTTGATGGAAATTTCATTTGACTTGTTTATATTCACATGAAAAAAATATGGAGCACTTTTGCATATTTTAAAAGTACTTCCAGTGTTATGAACAAGCATTTCTAATAACCCGAATCTCTGATTTTCATCACCTTCTGTCGTTCTTCGGATGTTATCATACCCGAGCAGTAGCCTAAAGTACTAATACGTCAGGAGACGTGCTGTTGTGGTTTCACGGCGCTCTAAAGGCATTGACAATATGCAAATATGAACACGCAGGGCTACAAAACTTAAAGTCCCTGCTGGAAACATCCCCAACACCACACCATTACTCCTTACCATTAATGTCTGAGAACATCATGATGAATGACATGTCAGTGTACTGCTCCTACAGCTGTTCGTGATCTTGGTAAACCTAAATGATTACAACATGAATATATTTCAGAGAAAGTCAAATATTTTCCATTCCTCTTGGCCTCGACATAGTTCGCTGGCTTGGTTGCGTGAATGGCCATTTGAATAGTAGAAAACACTATAGCTATTGTATACTTTCTTTGAAACAAGGTTAAAGTATTGTAGTTGGAATTAAATGGAGTGCAAATGAATACAGGGAATAATGATATGCGGGTTTGGTACCATACCGTTTTTCTGGGAGTCAACATGGTAGCCTTGTCAATGTAAGTGTTTGTATTTCAGGGTTACAAAGATATCTCAAGACTTAAAGGATTCACTACAATAAAAAAACTATATTATGAAAGTCAGTTATGCAAAGAATAACCCAAGATGAGGTCATTTGCTGGCATACAGGTATGTGTTGCCAAATGCACATCCTTATTGAAATGGGCTCATTTTCTATGAGGTGCAGGGCTACAAAAACCTGGAGAAATATTATCCTCCAACACGTCAACATGAATAGTAATAGCCAGAAAATAGTATTCTGTTAGAGCTATACACACTACACAGACTGAGGTAACGTTGCCATGAGTGGTTGTTAACAATTTACCAGCGCTGCTTTCTTAGTACGGTGAATCACTTCCTTTCAACAGCAATGCCAGTGACAACCAAAGACTGTCTGGGCCATGTGTGCAAAGACTCACCAACAAACAGCTCAACAGTTAGTGTTCTTCAGTAGTCGCGGTCACAGCAGAGGAGTCCAATGACGGCCCTCAGGAAGGAGGACAAAATACTTCACGTAGCATGTTCACTCCGACGACACATTTTCTGATTTGCGTCAGGGTTTCGAGAGTAGATGCATTGCTCACCGATCGCACACCTGTACAATCATTCTGGCCCTGAAATGAAGGCTCTGGTATGTGCAACACCGAAACACCACACACACACAGTCAACAAATTGAACACACACACACAACACATAACAAAAAGTTATAAAAGGCTTGTGTTACATCTAAGGGCATTTGAGGGAGAGTGGGTGGATGTGTAGTATGGCATCCATCTTCCAACTGAGGCTGAGCATCGCCCTCATTTATTTATAGTTTTGCATCCTTGAAGAAAACCCATACCATCACATCTTCACATGGGTCTATGTGATGTGAGCTGCTGAGATGAGCTAGCTAGCGCTCCAGCTGTGTTAAAGGCATGTGAAACCGAGGGGTCCCCTGCCTTCCAACATCCAGGCCTAATACGCACGCAAAGCCTGGGCTTTATGATGACCTAGTTTGAACAGGGACCTGGGTGTAGCGGTTAGCGGTTGGAGGTTAGCGGTCTAGCACACAGGGGCAAAGCCCCATTGCTTCTCGGTAGGCTAACGCTAACACCAATATGCTAAAATATAGGTCAAATTGCCTTTGATTTAATTGGCCCTTTGACCTGAAATAATAGTGAGATGAATCATAACACAGATCGGCCCCCGCTACAGCTAGTAACAGGGCCTTGAGGGATGCTGCACTCTACAGGAGACTTAGCCCAATTAGGGTTGAGATATGTGTTGTAAACGCATGGTGAGACGAGAGAGTTAAGCCTAGCTGGGCTAATTGCTAGCTGTGCTAGTTTGCTAGCGTAGGGGGGGGCCAACCGGAATGGCCGTAATTATGAGAGGAGAGTGGGTGGAGGGACGTTAATTCATGGCATTACTGTGCAGGTATCGTGGAGTCATAAGGCAGAGGACAGGTGGGGGTTTGATGCGTAAGACTAACCCTGGGGCAGTTTAAAGATGGTACTATGCAGAAATCGCTCCGCCATTTCCTGTTTGCAAAAATTCTAATAGTTTGCCTTATTTCAGTTTGTGACAAAACTGTATATTTTCCATATGCAAAAATCGAGATTTTTCAGCTTCTTTAAAGCTGGTGTACAAAACCAAAGGTAAAAGACGTAAAAAAGAAACTTAAGACGGGAAGTATAGAAATAACGCACATAGAACAGATCTACTGCTTCTTAGGACTTGCTTTCAATGAGAATGACAGATCTATAACTTATATTTCTATGTGCATTTGGTAGGGTCACCCAAAAAGTGACGTATTGCTCTAAGTGAAGCAATAGTTTTATTGATAGCTCGTTTCAGAGAGTAGGAGATCAATGTCTCATGGGGACAACAGACGACGTAGACACGTCAGTGGGCCGGTTATGAGAGGCGCGCTTCCTTAAGACGTCCCCATTATGGAGGTCTAAATAGCAGATGTAACGGAACCATTAGCAGCGTTTGTCAGTTTCCCTGGGGGAGGGGTTGAGCTGAGCGTTGGATCCAGCAGCGCAGACAGACTGTTGCCACAGGACCCCAGGGTGTGTGTGTGCGCGTGTCCAGTGGAATGGCCACTCATTCCCACACTCAGACAGCCAGAAGGGGGCTACACATCCTCCACAAGATCAGCATCCAGACTCATTAACCCAGCTGCCGCCAGTCGGTATGCCACAAAACAACCACCTCAAATGGAGAGAGCCAAACAAGACTCTGGGGAGATGGAGAGAGAGAGGGATGGAGAGAACCAGAGAGATGGCATGCTTCTCAGTGTGGAGCGTGCTGTTGTTAGGCAGTTGTTAGGCTCTCGCCATGGAGACAAATAGAGATAGCTTTGACCTCCACCTCTAAATGGCCGAAGTGAACTGGACTTCTAACCAACTGTTGACCAGAACCTCTGAGTTCAGCAGGGCACAACGTAGAAAAACGTTTTGCAACACAAAATGAAACACTGTGTTCTCATTGGATACGTTCATATACAGTAACAACCAGCACCCAAAACATCAGACAACTACAATAAACACACTCACTACCAGCACCTTTCACCAACACCTTTCACCTTTCATTTCAGTTATTACAGACTCATTTTCACCTGTATCCTAAATAATCCGAAAAATCCGTTGAACATTTTAATAAATGTTGTGTTTTGGAGTCTGTACTATGTATCTATAGATCAGACTAGGGTGGTTGTTCACGAGCATTCCAGTTACCACAGACTCATGTTTTCTCAATCCTCAAAATCACAGTGCCCAGTTTGAAATGGCGTGTTTTGAAGGAGTGGGGGGGTTGTTGTTTTGGCGTTGAAGCGTTACCGGGGCTGATTATTCCCAGTGTTTTCCTCGCCAAGCCTTCCTCATCATTTATTAATGGGCGCTAGCGTTAGCTCTCGTTAGAATGCACCGTCACAGCGGTAGGTATGGTGGCATTGTGCTGTCACATCCAAAACAGCCACAGATGCATCCTTACAATGGAGAAGACAGAGACTTTTCCTCCACAACAGACCCTCCTGAATTCTCTCCACAAAGCACTATTGTTCACCAAAGGCACACGTGTTGCATACAACACAGACACAGCTCATTATGTAGGCTATACATTAGGATACACAAATACATTCCTTTGACAACACATGTCATACTAGTCCAGCATACACACCAGCGGAGGCTGCTGAGGGGAGGACGGCTCATAATCACGGCTGGAACGGAGCACATGGAATGGCATCAACATGTGTTTGGTGTATTTGATAACATTACACTAATTCAACTCCAGCCATTACCACGAGCCCGTCCTCCCCAATTAAGGTGCCACCAGCCTCCTGTGATACACACACCTATCTGTCCATAGAGTGCATACCACAGGAGGTTGGTGGCACCTTAATTGGGGAGGATGGGCTCGTGGTAATGGCTGGAGCAGAATAGGTGGAATGGTATCAAATAGAACAAACATGGTTTCCATGTGTTTGAGGCCATTCCATTTGCTCCGTTCCAGCCATTATAGTGAGCCGTCCTCCCCTCAGCAGCCTCCACTGGTGTTTACACACTCTTACTGAACAGTTCACTCAGCCTACATCCACTATAACAACCCCACCTTACTCCTCCTCCTCATAATCCTTTAGGCTAATGGATGTCTCATATAAGAGGCCTGAGCTGATGTGATGAGGTAGTATAACAATGTGAACTATGTCCTTAGAATCTATTTCATTTTGGAGCGGATGTTGAGAAACCCAGTGGCTCTCTTTCACCAGGCGGGGTTTTGTGTGTGTGTGAACTGTGAATCATCGGCTCCGCCACGTCAAAGCACTGCGGCTGCACAAAGCACTGCGGCGTGGTCCACGTGGGTTGTGGCTAGCGGGGCCTTATTGGTATTATTCAAAACAGTCTCTGTTTTATATTAAAGCCGCATCAGGAATCCACAGGTAAGCTCTGGGGTTTGCCTTTAATCCGCTGCTTGTGATGGAAGACATGCAATGTGCAACTGATCCGCGGGCGCAAGGCTGGCTCATCCTGGGGGGAAAGCAATACGAATCCGAACTACAGTGCCAAACAATATGATTACCTAGCGCCTAATTCCATAATTCTGGCACTGTTAATGCGTGGTAAAATTCCTGCCACTGTCGGCGAATCCAAGGCCCTTATTGAAAAAAACAGTGTTGACGGGAGGTTTGCCACTGGTGTCATCTTGACACGTGTGTGTGTGTGTGTGTGTGTGTGTGTGTGTGTGTGTGTGTGTGTGTGTGTGTGTGTGTGTGTGTGTGTGTGTGTGTGTGTGTGTGTGTGTGTGTGTGTGTGTGTGTGTGTGTGTGTGTGTGTGAGATGGGGAGGCGGGGTGAATCTATTTCCCACTTCCTGGGAGACCTTATCTCGGGAAAGGATGAGGAGGAGGAAAGGGAAGGAAGGTTGAGGAAGAGGGAGAAAGGGGAGGAGAAAGCAGAAGAAAGGTGGGAAGAAGGGGTGAGGGAAGGGTAAGGAAGTAGGAGGAAGGGGCAGGAAAGGAAATAGGGTAGTGCAGTGTGCATGGCAGATTTAAAGGGTCTGGCTATCTCTCGGCACAGCGATTGTTTCGGCAGGCAGGCAGCATCGCAGATACTCTGCTGGCCGCACCCTCCAAGCGTAAGCCTGTTTCGCAAGCTCCACTGGCCGGTCGTGACTCACGGTTTCCAGCTTAGACCGACGCGGGACAATTCACCTGGATAGGGCTGGGATAGATACATATGGCTGGTATAGATTACAGGGCTGGTATAGATAAATATGGCTGGCATAGCTGGATAGGGCTGGCATAGCTAGATAGGGCTGGCATAGCTAGATAGGGCTGGCATAGCTAGATAGGGCTGGCATAGCTAGATAGGGCTGGCATAGCTAGATAGGGCTGGCATAGCTAGATAGGGCTGGCATAGCTAGATAGGGCTGGGATAGCTAGATAGGGCTGGGATAGCTAGATAGGGCTGGGATAGCTAGATAGGGCTGGGATAGCTAGATAGGGCTGGGATAGCTAGTGCTGGTATAGATAAATATGGCTGGTATAGATTACAGGGCTGGCATAGATGGACAGGGCTGGTATAGATGGATATGGCTGGTATAGATGATAGTACTGGTATAGATGGATAGGGCTGGTAGAGATGGATATGGCTGGTAGAGATAGAAAGGGCTGGTATAGATGGATAGGGCTGGTATAGATGGATAGGGCTGGAATAAATGGATAGGGCTGGTATAGATGATAGACCTGGTGAAGATGATATGGTTGGTATAGTTGATAGACCTGGTGTAGATGATAGGGCTGGTATAGATGGTAGTGCTATTATAGATAGATAGGGCTGGTATAGATGGATAGGGCTGTTACAGATGGATAGGGCTGGTATAGATGGATAGGGCTGTTACAGATGGATAGGGCTGGTATAGATGATAGGGCTGGTATGGCTGGTATGGCTGGTATAGATGGATAGGGCTGGTATAGATGGTTTGGGCTGATATAGATGGATAGGGTATTGAATAGATGGATAGGGCTGGTATATATAGGTAGGGCTGGTATATATAGATAGGGCTGGTATATATAGGTAGGGCTGGTATATATAGATAGGGCTGGTATATATAGATAGGGCTGGTATAGATGACAGGGCTGGAATAAATTGATAGGGCTGGTATATATGGATAGGGCTGGAATAGATGATAGAGGTGGTATAGATGATAGGGCTGGAATATATAACAGGGCTGGAATAGATGATAGGGCTGGTATAGATAGATAGCGCTGGAATAGATATATAAGGCTGGTATAGATGGATGGGGCTGGTATTGATGATAGTACTGGTATAGGTGGATAGGGCTGGTATAGATGGATAGGGTATGGTATAGATGGATAGTGCTGGTATAGATGGATAGGGCTGGTGTTAGGGCAGGTATATATAGATAGGGCTGGTATATATATAATAGGGCTGATATAGATGATAGGGCTGGAAAAAAATGGATAGGGCTGGTATATATGAAAAGGGCTGGAATATATCGTTGAGGTGGTATAGATGATAGGGCTGGTATAGATGGTAGGGCTGGAATAAATGGATAGGGCTGGTATATATGAATAGACCTGGTGAAGATGATAGACCTGGTGAAGATGATGGGGCTGGAATAGATGGATGGGGCTGGAATAGATGGATGGGGCTGGAATAGATGGATGGGGCTGGAATAGATGGATGGGGCTGGAATAGATGGATAGGGCTTGTATAGATGGAAAGGGCTGGTATAGAAGAATAGGGCTGGTATAGATGGATGTGGCTGGTATAGATGGATTGGACTGGAATAGATAGGGCTGGAATAGATGGATGGGGCTGGTAAAGATGATAGGGCTGGTATAGCTAGATAGGGCTGGTATAGATGGATAGGGCTGGTATAGATGGATAGGGCTGGTATAGATGGATTGGACTGGAAAAGATAAGGCTGGTATAGATGGATAGGGCTGGTACAGATGATAGGGCTGGTATAGCTAGATAGGGCTGGTATAGATGGATAGGGTTGGCATAGATGGATGGGGCTGGTATAGCTGGATAGGGCTGGTATAGCTAGATAGGGCTGTTATAGATGGATAGGGCTGGTACAGATGAAATGGCTGGTATAGCTAGATAGGGCTGGCATAGATGGATGAGGCTGGTATAGATGGATGAGGCTGGTATAGATGAATGAGGCTTGTATAGCTGGAAAGGGCTTGTATAGCTGGAAAGGGCTTGTATAGCTGGAAAGGGCTTGTATAGCTGGAAAGGGCTGGCATAGCTACATAGGCTGGTAGAGCTAGATAGGGCTGGTAGAGCTAGATAGGGCTGGTAGAGCTAGATAGGGCTGGTAGAGCTAGATAGGGCTGGTACAGATGATAGGGCTGGTACAGATGATAGGGCTGGTAGAGATGGATAGGGCTGGTATAGATGGATGGGGCTGGTATAGATGGAAAGGGCTGGCATAGATGGAAAGGGCTGGCATAGCTACATAGGCTGGTTGAGCTAGATAGGGCTGGTAGGGCTGGTAGAGCTAGATAGGGCTGGTGCAGATGGACAGGGCTGGTATAGATGGATGGGGCTGGTATAGATGGACAGGGCTGGTATAGATGGATGGGGCTGGTATAGATGGATAGGGTTGGTATAGATGGATAGGGCTGGTATAGATGGATGGGGCTGGTATAGATGGAAAGGGCTGGCATAGATGGAAAGGGCTGGCATAGCTACATAGGCTGGTTGAGCTAGATAGGGCTGGTAGGGCTGGTAGAGCTAGATAGGGCTGGTGCAGATGGACAGGGCTGGTATAGATGGATGGGGCTGGTATAGATGGACAGGGCTGGTATAGATGGATGGGGCTGGTATAGATGGATAGGGTTGGTATAGATGGATAGGGCTGGTATAGATGGATAGGGCTGGTATTGATGGATAGGGCTGGTATTGATGGATAGGGCTGGTATTGATGGATAGGGCTGGTATTGATGGATAGGGCTGGTATAGATGAATAGGGCTGGAATAGATGGATAGGGCTGGGGTTAGGGCTGGGGCTGGGATAGATTGGGGAAGTATACATAGATAGGGCTGGTATAGATCGATAGGGCTGGTGTAGATTATAGGGTTGGGGTTAGGGCTGGTACAGATGGATAGGGCTGGTATAGCTAGATAGCGCTGGGGTTAGGGCTATTATAGATAGATAGGGCTGGTATAGATGGATAGGGCTGGTATAGTTGGATAGGATTGGGGTTGGGGAAGTATACATAGATAGGGCTGGTATAGATGGATAGGGCTGGCATAGATGGATAGTGTTGGTATAGCTGATAGCTTGATCAGGCTGGTATAGATATATAGGGCTGGTATAGTTAGATAGGGCTGGTATAGATGGATTGGGGTTAGGGCTGGTATAAATGGATAGGGCTGGTATAGATGATTGGCCTGGGATTAGGGCTGGGGTTAGGGCTGGTATAGATAGACAGGGCTGGTGTAGATAGATATGGCTGGTATATATGGATAGGGCTGGTATAGATGGATTGGGGTTAGGGCTGGTATAGATAGATAGGGCTGCTAAAATTGATAGGGTTGGTATAGATGATAGGGCTGGTATATATGGATAGGGCTGGTATAGATGGATTGGGGTTAGGGCTGGTATAAATTGATAGGGCTGGTATAGATGGATAAGGTTGTTATAGATGATATGGCTGGTATTTATGATAGGGCTGGTATTTATGATAGGGCTGGTATAGGTGGATAGGGCTGGTTTAGATGGATTGGGCTGAGATTAGGGCTGGTATAGATAGATAGGGCTGGTATAGATAGATAGGGCTGGTATAGATAATAGTGCTGGTATAGATGGATAGGTCTGGTATAGATGGATAGGGCTGGAGTTAGGGCTGGTGTAGATAGATATGGCTGGTATAGACGATAGTGCTGGTATAGATGGATAGGGCTGGGGTTAGGGTGGGGGTTAGGGTTGGGTTTAGGGCTGGTATAGATAGATAGGGCTGGTATAGATGATAGGGCTGGGGTTAAGGCTGGTACAGATGGATAAGGTTGGTATAGATGGATAGGGCTGGTATAGTTAGATAGGACTGCGTTTGGGTAAGGTATACATGGATAGGGCTGGATAGTTGGATAGGGCTGGATAGTTGGATAGGGCTGGATAGGGCTGGATAGTTGGATAGGGCTGGATAGTTGGATAGGGCTGGTATAGATGATGGAGTTGGTATACATGATAGTGCTGGTATAGATGATGGAGTTGGTATACATGATAGTGCTGGTATAGATGATGGAGTTGGTATACATGATAGTGCCTGTATAGGTGGATAGGGCTGGTATAGCTAGATAGGACTGGGGCTGGGGCAGGTATAGATGGATAGGACTGGGGCAGGTATAGATGGATAGGACTGGGGCTGGGGCAGGTATAGATGGATAGGACTGGGGCTGGGGCAGGTATAGATGGATAGGACTGGGGCAGGTATAGATGGATAGGACTGGGGCTGGGGCAGGTATAGATGGATAGGACTGGGGCTGGGGCAGGTATAGATGGATAGGACTGGGGCTGGGGCAGGTATAGATGGATAGGACTGGGGCTGGGGCAGGTATAGATGGATAGGACTGGGGCAGGTATAGATGGATAGGACTGGGGCTGGGGCAGGTATAGATGGATAGGACTGGGGCTGGGGCAGGTATAGATGGATAGGACTGAGGCAGGTATAGATGGATAGGACTGGGGTTGGGGCAGGTATAGATGGATAGGACTGGGGTTGGGGCAGGTATAGATGGATAGGACTGGGGTAGGTATAGATGGATAGGACTGGGGTTGGGGCACGTATAGATGGATAGGACTGGGGTTGGGGCAGGTATAGATGGATAGGACTGGGGTTGGGGCAGGTATAGATGGATAGGACTGGGGTTGGGGCAGGTATAGATGGATAGGACTGGGGCTGGGGAAGGTATAGATGGACAGGATTGGAGTTGGGGATGGGTCTGGTGTCTAGAGCTAGTGCATGTGCTATGAGCTGAGGCTTAAGCTGAGATATAGGTTTAGGGCTTGGGCTGGGAGTAATTGGGACTAATGCATAGAGCTGGGGCTTGTGTTTATAGGTGGAGCTTAGACTGAGTCATTGGGCTACGGCTGATGTGTAGGGCTTGGCGTGATGTACACAGCTGAAGTATAGAGGAGGGGCTGGGCCTGAACATTAAAAGGGCGTTGTGTTGGTGGTGGTAAGCAAGGGATGTGTTCCGTGCAGTAATCACAGGGCCCCTGGTGCTGGGCTGTGCCCTCTCTCTCTCTCTCACACACACACACACACACACACACACACACACACACACACACACACACACACACACACACACACACACACACACACACACACACACACACACACACACACACACACACACACACACACAAATTTGCCAATGCAGGGCTGGCATCTGCATACACCACAACCCCATTATTATATTTTGCTTTTTGGTTTTTACACGACCCCCCCCCCCCCCCTCTCTCTCCCCCTCCATCCTTCTCTTCTCCCTGGTCTCTAAGGCAACGTGGGGTTTGGTCCATCACCATGCAGTCTAACCAGACAGAGACAGACAGAGAACATTCCCCTCTCACAGATCTGGTAGGACCCTAATTAAGACCCTCTCCTTTCATATATGTGTGTGTGTGTGTGTGTGTGTGTGTGTGTGTGTGTGTGTGTGTGTGTGTGTGTGTGTGTGTGTGTGTGTGTGTGAACAGATAATTACACTTTCATCTCACCGGGACACCATAACCAAATATATATTTTTCTTTGAAAGGGAGGGAGAATGAGGAGGAGGGAGGGAGAAGGAAATAAGCAACAGAGAGAGAGAAAGAAACTGAGACACTAAAAACAAGAGAACCAAAAAAAAAAGAAATTGGGCGCAGTCTGCATGAGCCCCAATCAAAGGGCAACAACGACTCCTGTTCTCGCATTTGGTAAGATGACAAATAGGAGGTGAATGGTTGAAATGAAATGGCATGGCTTGGCTTTGTCTAGAGGTTTAATGAGGGCGAAGACTTGTGGAGTGGATTGCTGGTGGGAAACCAATAAGGGTTGCCAGATTTTGAGCCCCATTATCCTTCCACACCTCGAGAATAAACAATCCAGTAACTAATCTCTATCTGTATGTATTCGTATGGTAGTCCTTGTTATCAGTGGTGGAAAAATTACTCAATTGTCATACTCAAGTAAAAGTACTAGAAAATGATTTAAGTAAAAGCGAAAGTCACCCTGTAAAATAGCGCACTCCAACATCATTTACAAATGAAGCATGTGTGTTTAGTGAGTCTGCCAGATCAGAGGCAGGGGATGACCAGGGATGTTCTTTTGATAAGTGTGGGAATTTGACAATTTTCCTGTCAAAATGTAATGAGTACTTTTGGGTGCGAGGGAAAAGTAAAAGTTGTCAAAAATATAAATAGTAAAGTACAGCTACCCCCCCAAAAAACACTTAAGTAGTACTTTAAGGTATTTTTACTTAAGTACTTTACACCACTGATTGTTATACAGGGTATTGTAGTTACTGTTAAATAGTTTTACTGTATGCACAGTATAAGACCTTGAGATGAACTCTGATAGTGGTGGTGGGGTATTGACACTAACGTCTTCCATAGAGGAAAATGTCTACCAATAAAGCGACAAAAAGATCTCTCTGATTTTGTGTCTTTATTAATAGGGATATTTGTCCCTTCAATGGGTCAGTTGTAAATTATGTAGCGCCTTGTGTCACGATCACAGATTTTAGAGAAACAACAAATGTCAGCTGAAAGCTTAAATTCTTGTTAATATAACTGCACTGTCCAATTTACAGTAGCTATTACCGCAAAAAAATGTCATGCTTTTGTTTGAGGAGAGCTCCTAACAACAAAACACTTTTTTCAATGCGATAGGTTTGATAAATTCACCTCTGAAGGTGAAATGTGCTCTTACATTCTGAAATCTTGCTCTGATTTATCATCCAAAGGGTCCCAGAGATAACATGAAGTGTCGTTTTGTTAGATAAAATCCTTTTTCATATCCTAAAAAAGGTCCATAAAGCATGCACGATCGATTTTGTATTTCTACTCGTTCAATTTGCAAAGAAAGGAATCGGTGAAAATCTAACCCTAAACGTTGTTTCAACCAGTCAAATCACGTTCGTATTTATTCCTCAGAGATCCTAGAACGTAACCAGACTTCACTATATCATTAGGGGTGACGCCTTCATGGCACGCCGATGACGCGGGCGGTCTTCACTTGCTCGACTGTAACTTTGTCAAATAAGCACCAATCGGGGTCAAATAAAACTAGCTAGATAGCCAATGAGATGAAACCCCGTATCTGTCGCAAAATGTAGCTGCTAACCTTGTGCAACACCAAGCCTTTGCTTTTGGACAAAAATTATAAGAATATGGAGAGTTATGAAGTTATGAAAACTGGGTCTTTTGCAAATGTTGAACTTATAATATGGCTACTAATACTGGGAAAGTAAAATCAAAGTCCAAGTATACAGATTTGACGATATTCTTGCAGAAGAATGTAATGTGAATGTAAATGTCTCCTTCACGATTTGCCCAAATGTACCTGGGTGACTTCACACTAAATGTCATGTAGTTTGCTCATACTTCAAGTTATTCATCTGAAACTTTGCACATGCACTGCTGCTATCTTGTGGACACCATTGTAATTACCAGAGTGATGGCTAGATGTGGGACCTTTCTGTTGCATTTCAAAGATGGTGGCAGAAAAAAAAGAGAAAAAAAATCTTTGTATTTCCTTTTACTAGATCTACTGTGTTATATTCTCCTACATTCAATTCACATTTCCACAAACTTCAAAGGAGTTCCTTTCAAATGGTACCAAGAATATGCATATCCTTGCTTCAGGGCCTGATCTACAGGCAGTTAGATTTGGGTATGATATTTTAGGCGAAAATTGAAAAAACACACACAGCCTTTGAATCTATCACAGTGATGTAAATCATAGGAGGTCTCTGTGATGTCCTTTTTGATTGAATAAATCAAAAATGTACATGTTACACCCATTCCTCACTCCTAACTGCACTGTACTCACTAGGCATCAATAATCATAATCAAATCTAACGTTATTTGTCACATGTTTCGCAAAAAAGAGTTGTAGACTAAAAGTCAAATGCTTACTTATGTGCCCTTCCCATCAATGGAGAGAGAGAGATATAACACGTAATAATAAATACAAAATGAGTAACGATAACTTGGCTATATACACGGTGTACAAGCACCGAGGAGATATGCAGGGGTAATTGAGGTAGATACTGTATGTACTGTACATATAACTAGGAATAAAGTGACTAGGCAACAGGATAGATAAAACAGTAGCAGCAGCGTATGTGATGAGCCAAAAAAGTTAGTGCAAAAAGGGTCAATGCAGATAGTTAAATAGTTACCCGGACTAACTATTTATCAGTCTTATGGCTTGGGGGGGGGGTAAAAGCTGTTCAGGGTCATGTTGGTTTCAAACTTGGTGAAATCGGTACCACTTGCCGTGCAGTAGCAGAATGAACAGTATGACTCGGGTGGCTGGAGTCTGACAATTTTTAGGGCCTTCATCTGACAATGCCTGGTACAGAGGTCCTGGATGGCAGGGAGCTCAGCTCCAGTGATGTAATGGCCGGAAGCACTACCCTCAGTAGCGCCTTACGGTCGGATGCTAAGCAGTTGAAATAGCAAGCGGTGATGTAGCCAGTCAAGGGGCTCTCATTGGTGCAGCTGTAGAACTTTTTGGAGGATCTGAGGACCCATGCCAAATCTGAGGGGGAAGAGGTGTTGTAGTGACCTCTTCACGACTGTGTTGGTGTGTGTGGACCATGATAGATCCTCAGTGATGTGGACATCGAGGAGCTTGAAGCTTTTGACCCGCTCCACTACAGCCCCATTGATGTGAAATGGGGGAGTGCTCGGCCCTCCGTTTCCTGTAGTCCACGATCAGCTCCTTTGTCTTGATCATGTTGAGAGAGAGGCTGTTGTCCTGGCATCACACCGCCAGGTCTCTCACCTCCTCCCTATAGGCTGTCTTATCGTCGTCGGCGATCAGGCTTACCGCCGTTGTGTGGTCAGCAAACTTAATGATGGTGTTGGAGTCGTGGGTGAACAGGGAGTACAGGAGGGGACTAAGCACACACCTGAGGGGCCCCGTGTTGAGGGTCAGCGTGGCGGATGTGTTGTTGCCTACCCTCACCACCTGGGGGCGGCCCGTCAGGAAATCCAGGATCCAGTTGCAGAGGGAGATGTTTAGTCCCCTGGTCCGTAGCTTAGTTATGCACTTTGTGGGCACTATTGTGTTGAACGCTGAGCTGTAGTCAATCAACAGCATTCTCACATAGGTGTTCCTCTTGTCCAGGTGGGAGAGGGCAGTATATAGTGCAATAGAGATTGCGTCATCTGTGGATCTATTGGGGCGGTATGCAAATTGGAGTGGGTCCAGGGTGTCTGGGATGATGGTGTTGATGTGAGCCTTGACCAGCCTTTCTAAGCACTTCAAGGCTACAGATGTGAGTGCTACGGGGCGATAGTCTTGAAATAATAATAATATACTTTCTAAAGTGGGATTTGAACGTACAAACATCCAAATAACAATATATATATATATATATATATATAGCAATTGTTATGATGCACTATAAGTGTACCATAATAAGCACACTTAGAGCGCATTATGAAGAGGATATTTATAGGTAGTGTTACCAAAAACATGTATCATCTTCTGCACGTATGTATTCCAAGAAGTAATTTCCTTTCCATCACAAATTGCGTAATTGTTTACAATTATCCCAGCGCCTGCAATTTCTCCATTACAATTAGTTGTAACGACCAGATGATAGATCTGGGCTCATATCAGACTGATGGATGTTCAACTAATAAGCACGGATATTAGCACTTGAAATCTCTCTGCAACTCTAACATATACCTAACATATAATCCTAGTATATCTGGAGTATATACACAGACAGCATCAAACGTGGTACTAATTCAGTTCTGTTTAGTTCAGTGAATATCAGTATTTGGTCCTTAGAAAGTGTATAGAGCGGCTCCTATTATCTATAACACCTGTCGTATAATGGAGATACAGATATGGACTTGTTTTGTTGTGGTACTAATGTGAACCGTGTATCGCAGGAGAAGGTAGATGGGGTAGCTAGCAATAGAGCTCTGCATTGTCCTTATTATTCTGTGTCTGCCGACATACTGTTTGTTACATTTATTAGAAGACATATGTACTGTGCTTTTAGTCCCAGGTGCAGAGTAAACTCAATAATGAGGGTAAACATGGGAGATTGCGTTATAGAAAACCATATTATTTCAAGTGTGTGGGTACCATTGTTTACTATTGTAGGAAGAGAGTTCATAAAAAAGAGGAATAGCACAATGAATATGGGCATACAACACAGAAACGAATGGCGAACAAAGTGCATACAGGAAGCCAGTGAAAATACCTTTTAACAAGCAATACATACAGTATCTTGTTAGCCTGAAAAGCTAAAAGTATTTTTCCCTGTCTGAAAGCTGTTTAACCAAGGAGCTGTATTGCACTCACTAAGAATATTTTGATGTGGTAATATTTGCCTCCATCTCATTTTCTTACCAAACGTCAGATATAAAATAGGAGTGTTGTGAAACAGAGACTACTGTATGTGTAAGTATAAAAATTCACTAAACATGCACACACATCCACACTCCACCCATTAACTCTAACAGTTTCCCTAAACACCCTGTAACTGCATCATCTGTTGTGGTCAGTGTGCGGGAGAGGAGAGGTGAGAGGCCCGGGAAGCACACAGTCCTTCTTAATGTAATGTGTTCAGAGACGGCCCAGGGCAGACATGGGTGAGGTGGCCCCTGCCAGGCTCAGCATACATACGTATCCCTAGTCACAGCCCCAGCTCCCCTTATAGTTTAATGGCTGGTCGTTATGCATACACAGAGGTTGGGGAAGTTGGATAGTGGGGTTCTTATTGGCGTTCTTAATCAGCTCCTAATTGAAAGGTAGCTATAAAAGCTGCAGGTGGTCCCCGGAACCTTGCTGGCTCTAATTGGCTGCCCACAGTGAGCGGGGAACTGCCGTTGGTTAAGCCGGTGAGTGGTGAGTCACTGGTCGCCATGTGGCATTGCCTCTGTTCCTGGCCTGCCCGGTAACACCTTTCCTCTTTCCACAGAAACTGTCCTTCCACAGAAACTGTCCTATGAATAGAGCCAGTAGTTTAAAGACCCTGGAATCAAACCATGGTCTGTAGTGACGCCTCTAGCACTGAGATGCGGTCTAAGGCACTGCATCTCAGTGCTAGAGGCATCACTACAGTCCATGGTTTGATATCAGGCTGTATCACAACCGATCGGGATTGGGTGTCCCATAGGGCGGCGCACAATTGGCCCAGCGTCGTCCGGGTTAGGGTTTTGCCGGGGTAGGCCGTCATTGTAAATATGAATTTGTTCTTAACTGACTTGCCTAGTTCAATAAAGGTTAAATAAAAAAATCTATATAAAATCAACCATGTCCTATGACTAGAGTCAGTAGTTTTAAGACATCCACCATGTCCTATGACCAGGGCCAGTAGTTTGTCCTGACCCCATGACTTGACTGAACCCACCTGTAGCCTACAGTACAACTAGGCCCCAGAGTTCTCCCTGGTTCAGGTCATGAAGCAGTCAGGATAAACACTGAGCAACCCAAGTCCATGACCTTGACAGCTAGCAAACATTAGCATACTGACTGTGTCTATACACTGTCGCCTCACTCATTGTAGCTTTCGTGTGTTGCTGTCAAGGATTTACAGTATCTCTAGCGGATATTTACATGCCCTTCCTGTGTCAGGCCTAGATTTCGTCGGCGTCAATACGCCTGAGCTACACCTCAAGACTCCAGAAAGGACAGGTACTTTTTCATGGAATAACACCAGTGACCTGTGGCACCACATACAGTTGGTGTGTGTGTGTGTGTGTGTGTGTGTGTGTGTGTGTGTGTGTGTGTGTGTGTGTGTGTGTGTGTGTGTGTGTGTGTGTGTGTGTGTGTGTGTGTGTGTGTGTGTGTGTGTGTGTATATATGTGCGTACGGGCACAGTGCAGTTCCACCGATCGATCCCTATACTCAATTAAGGGCGGTAATGTTTTAATCAATGGCCCTGTAAAAATATGACACAGAGCTATCATTACTGTGGCTGTCAATTTATGACAAACGGCCATCTAATTGGCAATATGTAAACACTGCATATGATAAAGAAAGGCTGGGCTGGATCAATAGCATTGATTTGGGCTGGCATTAAACAAACCACAGAGCACAGAGGAGAATTAGAGTCAGCTGAATTAGCTTCCTGACAGGTTTATGTCTTTGTCAAAAGAAAGGACAGGAGGTTGAGGTTGGCTATGTTTGTTGTACCATAAGTACAGGTTTAGCATTATATTCCACTGATTTTAGCTGTCTGCCAGTGTATTATATTAGGAGGTTTACTTCTAGGTAAGATGGACATGTCGAGGTTAGTAACGATATCAGCCACTGGAAGTCTATTAGGATGTTTACGTCTTTGTCAGAGGGAAAGGTGGTACGTTTGTTATGTTGTCGTTACCATAATTACAGTTTTTTTGATGAAGTGGCCAGAGATGAACTTATTAGAAACATTACGGTTAATTCATGGATTAAGTGAAACACCCAACACCGAGAGATGATGTGGAAAACATCGCTGCCTGTCAACTCATAATGTTCATGTTTCCATAAACATATAACATCTCATTTAAAAAAAAGAAACAGTACAGTGTGGGATCAATATGCTATCCATATGATCTGCATAGTAAAGGTAGTCTGTCCAAAAGCACCGACACACTATAATCCATGCTGCATGCTGCGCCTCTCTGTGTGGGTTTGTATGTGTGTCTAAGTGCATGCATAGTGTGTACACACAATCCACTCCAGACTGTGCCTGCCCACTGTCCTTGTACTGCTCTGTGGAGCGACCCTCAGCAGCTCGACAGCGTGTATCAAAGTGTCAACCCTCTGAAGCGTACTGTGTCACCCAGGCCTTTGCATCGCGGCAGGGGGCTAGAGTTCAGTTGAGTTGAGTTGGAGGGAGGGGGAAACACTAACATTCAACAGTGAGTAGCCACCACTGGGGCTAGCTGGGAGTAGCTAGTGTAGCAGCTAGCGTAGCGCGCTAACATCACCCCAGGAGATTGGTTTGGCAGGCAGGAAAGTTAGCATTCGCGGGGGCTGGGTCTTTGAAGGAGAGGAAACAATGAAAAGAGAAAAGTGGGGGGCCGCTGTGTGCCCGGAGAGAGAGCCAATGAGATGCCGCTCGACTGCTGGGCCCCTGGAGAGCGAGCCAATGAGATGCCACCGGGAGGGCGACCGCTGCTTCTGCTACAATGCCAACAGAATGACTCGCTACAAAAAGTTTGGGATGGAAAGAAAAAGGGGGAGAGGGAGGGAGGGCTTTTGTGCAGTGCTTAGGCCTGAGTCTAGGAGAGTATGTTGGGTCAGAGGAACTATCTGTGCAGAATATACCCAGTGAACATATCATAATGAAGAAATATGGGTATCTTTCTAGCCCTGTTTACATGTGCTATTCACACACACTTTTGAGTCAACTCACAGCTCGATGTGTGAATAGGTGAAGCGCGAACAGAATAAGCATCTTTAATAAAGCAGAAAACAAAAAAAAGCCATTCACAATGACAAATGGGAAAGGTTTAAATGAATGGCAGGCCACTGTTTAAAATGAGAAAGCGATGCCAGTGGGAACATCACTTGTGTAATCAATACAGCTTGTCCAGTCTCGCGGTTTAATTAAATTAGGATCCCCTCAAGAAGAGTTTTTTGGCGTTTTTGACTGCTTTAAAAGACTAATGAACTTGTGTGCCTTGTAATAATTAGCTTTTGGCCCTTGCCTTGCCTTTTGTTGAGAGAAAGTGCAAAGAGGCTTATTCTCTATGGCTGTCAGACCTAGGTTGACATAGAATGAGTATTCTTTTAAATAGCTGCAAGTGATTGAGCTTGCCTGGAGCATTGGAACCAATGGAATAGTTCCAAAAGTGCAAACCCCGCCCATCTGGCAGTAAAAAAGCTTTAGTATTTGAACGCAGGTCTGATGGTGTAAGTCCACCCTGACTTTCAAGACTGTCTGAAGCTCCATTTTCTAACCTTTTACCAAATAGAAAAGAAAACGCCCTTCAGACATGCTTGCATGCGGGGGCGTGAACGAGTGTACACTTCTGGGTGAAGGGTAGAGAATCGGAATGCAACCAGAGTATCCATTTTCTCTATAAGCCTTCTCAAATGCATCTCCCTCTCTTGACACCGTCATTAGTATTTCTCCCATGAAATGGCTCCTGCCTGCTTTCATATTGAGCCAAGGCCCAAAGTTGGTGGAGGACAAAGATTTGCTTTGAGTAAGTCTTTATCAGCCTCTCTCTAGCTGCAGGCTCTGAGCTTCGCCTCCCGCTGCTCTACCCAGCGAGCCACCCGCATCCCTCCATCTTTGAACCTCTCTCTATCCCTCTATCCTCCTCTTTCTCTCTTTCCTCAAATAAATAAATATATTAATCAAACAGTGGTTGAGAGGGAAAACAAATAATAAAGAACAACATTTTAAATTCAATTATTAGAGACGTAATACAATGAAGAAAGGTAATGACTGAGGATTGGGCTCGTTTGTCTTTGGGGTTTTCGTCAGCACAGCACCACACTATGGTACACAGTACAGACAACAGTACCTCAGAACACAACACCATAACTAAAAGCTCTTCAGACACAGTCCTCTCTCTCAGCCAGGTGGGTCGTAATAAACAATGTCACATTGACAGTGGGATGAAAAGAGAGAGATGAAGAGAGAGAGATGTAGGAAGGGAAGAGCAAGGAGGCAGAGGAGGGAAGAGGAGGGAAGAAGGGAGAGACGGACAGGGTAAAAGAGTGAAAATGAACCTGGGCACTGCTGCGTCTTCACTGTTGAAAGGATGCTTTCGGGAGACAGCGAGATAGACAGACAGAGAACCGACACACACACACACACAAACACACAGACAGAGAGGAAGCTCTCCTCCCCGTCAGAAGACCTGAGCGCTCCCCACCCAACCTTTATTGATTTCCTCTCCTCACAGGCACCGGTTAGTCTCCCCTGAACAGCCCATCAAACAGCATGCCTCTTTTATGTCATTATGGTACAGACGAGGCCCCCTCTCTCTGTTCATTTCAATGATTCATTTGTATTGGGAAAGCACAAGACATTTCGCCCTTAATTAACAAATTGCAATATATTATTAACTTGTCGACGCAGAGCGCTTCCCTGAAACGCTTCGCAGCAGGGGAGCGGGAGGAGGGGTTATTTAGGGAGATGGGAGATGCTCTCACAAGCAAACTATGTTGAGGAAAATAAAGTGTGATGGTTATTTTTTTCTCTAACTTAGTTTTCTTCCCGGGCTGGTTAAATGATGCCGCTATTAACATGAAGAGTCTTCATTAAGAGGTGTATTAAAATCAGGTCCTTTATATTGGGTTTATTGGTTTGGGACTTTGAATTAAAGACTTTCTCCACAGGAGGCTACCTGGTCCTTTGACTCTTCCAGAAGCACCACACAAGGAAGTGGTTGTGAGCTCATATGGTTCTACAGCATTGGTGTCAAACTCATTCCGTGGAGGGCCTAGTCTCTGCTGGATTTAGTTTTCTCCTTTCAATTAAGACCTAGACAACCAGGTGAGGGGAGTTCCTTACTAATTAGTGGCAATCGGCCCTCCGTGGAATGAGTTTGACACGTGTTCTACAGGAAGGAGCTCCTTGGGGCAATTGGCACACTATCGTTAGAGAGAGAGAAAATAGAATACTCATTGACATAAAGAGAAACCCGACTGACAGAAAGAAAGAAAGACAAGGAGGGAGAGAGACGGAGAGAGAAAGAGCAAGAGAGTGAGTCAAAAAGAGAGATAGAGAGAAAAAGAGACCATGCATCCAAATAGCATGAAATCTCAAGCAAATGTCAAGTAGAAATGGCGAGAGGGGTGATTTGGCGCTTCTACACTTCCACACTCGCACATTTCCATCCAAATGCCAGAAAAGAGGGCAAATCAAAGAGCAGAGCCAAGGAGTTATCACTACTGGACACATAGACAGGAAGGATGCAGTAGAATAAGAGCAGAAAAGAGAGACAGAGAGAGAGAGAGAGATACAGTCGATAACTAGGAAGAGAGAGGCTCTCCTCTCGCCACGTTTCGATGGGGAAGCTACACCCTGGAAAGATCAAAGTGGCTTTGTAATTACCATGGTTTTCCTCACAGGAAGGATTCAGATGTGATAGATGGAATTCACAGGATTACTTCCATATAGGTGCTACCTATAAGACAAAACCTTCATGAGTGGAGCACACTTGGAATTCCCAACAAAGGCATATTTAGGATATGTATTAATCAGTGGTGGAAAAAGTACCCAATTGTCATACTTGAGTAAAAGTAAAGATACAGAGCATTCAGAAAGTATTCAGACCCCTTGACTTTTTAAATATAAATAAAACATTTTCCTCATCAATCTACACACACAATACCCCATAATGACAAAGCAAAAACAGGTTTTTAGAAATCTTTGCAAAAGTATTACAAATAAAAAACATGAGTATTCAGTCCCTTTGCTATGAGACTCGAAATTAAGCTCAGGTGCATCCTGTTCCCATTGATCATCCTTGAGATGTTTATACAACTTGATTAGAGTCCACCTGTGGTAAATTCAATTGATTGGACATGATTTGGAAAGGCACACACCTGTCTATATACGGTCCCACAGTTGACGGTGCATGTCAGAGCAAAAACCAAGCCATGAGGTCTAAGTAATTGTCTGAAGAGCTCCGAGACAGGATTGTGTCGAGGAACAGATCTGGAGAAGGGTACAAAAAAATGTCTGCAGCATTGAAGGTCTCCAAGAACACAGTGGCCTCCATCATTATTAAATGGAAGAAATTTGGAGCCACTAAGACTCTTCCTAGACCTGGCAACCCAGCCAAACTGTGCAATCAGGGTAGAAGGGCTTTGGTCAGGGAGGTGACCAAGAACCCGATAGTCACTCTGACAGAACTCCAGAATTCTTCTGTGGAGATGGGAGAACCGTCCTGAAGGACAACCATCTCTGCAGCACTCCACCAATCAGGCCTTTATGGTAGAGTGGCCAGACGGAAGCCACTCCTCAGTAAAAGGCATATGACAGCCTGCACGAAGTTTGCCGAAAGGCATCTAAAGGACTCTCAGACCATGAGAAACAAGATTCTCTGGTCTGATGAAACCAAGATTGATCTCTTTGGCTTGAATGCCAAGCATCACGTCTGGAGGAAACCTGGCACCATCCCTACGGTGAAGCATGGTGGTGGCAGCATCATGCTGTGGGGATGTTTTCAACAGCAGGGACTAGGAGACTAGTCAGGATCGAGGGAAAGATAAACGGAGCAAAGTACACAGAGATCCTTGATGAAAATCTGCTTCAGAGTACTCAGGACCTCAGACTGGGGTGAAGGTGCACCTTCCAACAGGAGAATGACCCTAAGCACACAGCCAAGACAATGCAGGAGTGGCTTCGGGACAAGTCTCTGAATGTCCTTGAGTGGTCCAGCCAAAGTCCTGACTTGAACCCAATCAAACATCTCTGGAGAGACCTGAAAATAGCTGTGCAGCAGCGTTCCCCATCCAAGCTGACAGAGCTTGAGAGGATCTGCAGAGAAGAATGGGAGAAACTCCCCAAATACAGGTATTCCAAGCTTGTAGAATCATACCCAAGAAGACTCGAGGCTGTAATCGCTGCTAAAGGTACTTCAACAAAGTACTGAGTAAAGGGTCTGAATACTTATGTAAATGTGATATTTCCGTTATTTTTAATAAACATTTCTAAAAAACAGTTTTTGCTTTGTCATTATGGGTTATTGTGTGAAAATTGCTGAGGATGAAAAAAAACAAACTTTTTTTTAGAATAAGGCTGTAACTTAACAAAATGTGGAAAAAGTAAAGCGGTCTGATTACTTTCCGAAGGCACTGTTCCTTAATAGAAAATGACTGAAGTAAAAGTGAAAGTCACCCAGTAAAATACTATTTGAGTAAAAGTCTAAAAGTATTTGGTTTGAAATATACTTAAGTATCAAAAGTACAAGTAATAGTATAAATAATTTCAAATTCCATATATTAAGCAAACCAAACGGCACCATTTTCTTGTTTTTTACATTTATGTATAGCCAGGGGCGCACTCCAACACTCAGACATGATTTACAAACGAAGCATGTGTGTTTAGTGAGTCCGCCAGATCAGAGGCAGTAGAGATGACCAGGGATGTTCTCTTGATAAATGTGTGAATCGGACCATTTTCCTGTCCTGCTAAGCATTCAAAATGTTTATTTCACCTTTATTTAACCAGCTAGGCCAGTTGAGAACAAGTTGTCATTTACAACTGCGACAAAAACAACAACACAGAGTTGCACATAAACAAACGTACAGTCAATAACACAAAAGAAAAGAAAAATAGAAAAACATATGTACAGTGTGTGCAAATGTAGAACAGTAGGAAGGTAGGCAGTAAATAGGCCATAGAGGCGAAAATAATTACAATTTAGCATTAATACTGGAGTGATAGATGTGCAGACTTAAAAAAATATATATATATTTCACCTTTATTTATTTATTTTATTTAAATTGACTTTTGGGTGTTAGGGAAAATCTTTGGAGTAAAACGTACATAATTTTCTTTAGAGCTGTAGTGAAGTAAAAGTAAAAGTTCTCAAAAATATAAATAGTACATTACAGATACCCCCAAAAACTACTTAAGTAGTACTTTCAAGTTTTTTTTATTTAAGTACTTTACACTGGTATTAATGTACAGCATGCATATTGCACTTTAACCTGCTCATATAAATACATCCAAGTATAATCTCAGAGAAAACATGAGGATATTATTGAAGAGGATGTTTATTGTATGTATTATTTCTATTTTTCTATGAATATCACAATCTTTGTCACACACACACACACACACACACACACACACACACACACACACACACACACACACACACACACACACACACACACACACACACACACACACACACACACACACAGACACTAGAGAGAGAGAGAGAGCCAACAGCCAGTGACAACCACAACAGCAGATGCTTTGTCACCATGGCCACAGAGTGTTTCTATCTTCCTCCATCTTGATCCCGAACGCTCTTAATTCCCACCGTTGATTCAGATTGACAGGCGATGATGCACGTCTGTCTGTGACTGTGTGGGCTGGAACAATATTTGACGCCGCGGATCAAAGTGGTGTTGACGTGATCGTATAATGCCTCCCTCTCACTCTCTGTGTGTGTGTGTGTGTGTGTGTGTGTGTGTGTGTGTGTGTGTGTGTGTATGTGTGTGTGTGTGTGTGTGGGTGTGTGTGTGGGTGTGTGGGTGTGTGTGCGTGTGTGTGCGGGTGTGTGTGCGTGTGTGTGCGTGTGTGTGCGTGTGTGTGCGTGTGTGTGCGTGCGCGTGCGTGTGCGTGCGTGTGTGCGCGTGCGTGTGTGCGTGCGTGTGTGTGCATGTGTGTGCGTGTGTGTGCGTGTGCGGGTGTGTGCGGGTGTGTGCGGGTGTGTGCGGGTGTGTGCGGGTGTGTGTGTGTGCTCTATGAATAACAATCCTACATGAGATTACAATTACAGCCCGGTGTCTGCTTCTTAACCCCGGCTCTAGTTAACCAAGGCCCCTCTGTCGTCGTACTGTAAGTCCCACAAACAGCTGGTAATTACTGTCTCCACTTCTCAGTGACACAGGTAGCACTTCACCACCCTTCCCTCTTCGCCTTAGAGTGGTTGGCATCTACTAAGAGGATGCATTCTGGGTAGGTCGAGGCCAGCTGATTATTGTTGTCATAAGTGTTATGTAAAATGGATGAGGTGAAGAGATGATTATGTACTCACAAGGGTTCAAACATTAACAATTGTTTAAATACCTTAGCTTGCCTAGTGCAATGGAGCCCACATTTTTAAACCTCATCCATCTGCCACTTGAGGTAGGAATGAACACAAGTTAATGGAGAGCTAACGTTAGCCCAAAATGCTAACATACTGTAACGAACGAGGACCTACAAAAGGTGGATCGCTGTGACAAATCCTCAAAGATCTGCTCCTGAGGTAAAAAAAAGTCAGAAAACTACAGCTTTACAAAGACCGCAACGCATTCAAATACCGAACTAAAAGCAACAACAAAAGCAACAACAAAAGCAACAAGAGTGAGTATGAACGAAAAGCACACACAAGAAAGAGAGCGTGAACGGCGTCAGAGCCCCAGGGGATTGTCAGTCATGATCACACTTAGGGACTGTTACCACAGACACTGTCAGAGCTGTTACCGTGACTCCACTGGAGTCAGCCTCACTACAGCCGCTCTACCCCACGGTGCCATTATCCCACAATTCAATGCACCGGCGTAGCCCCGGTCAGAGCGAGCTCAGTCGGCTTGCCTCTTTGCTGATGGGGATGTTGGACTCTCACAAAAACACACACATGAACGCATGCACACACACACACACACACACACACACACACACACACACACACACACACACACACACACACACACACACACACACACACACACACACACACACACACACACACACACACACACACACAGCTCAACCTCTATTTCTACAGCAAAGCTCTGGCGGTACTGTACAGCACCAGCACAATGTTGGTAATGTACAATACACCTGTGATATGGAGAGGTAGAAAAATATATTGATTTACTCACTTTCAGGAGATCTGATGAGAAGCTAGTGCTCAGTGTTCCCCCTGGCATGGGGAAAAACAACACACCAATGTCAGATCACACAACAGTTTCTTTTGGGGGCGCTGCAACATTACGACAGGTGAAATATTGATTCCTCCCTAGCATAGTGTGAACACACACACAGCAACATTGCAGAAAGTCTTCTTTGGTTAACTTTTTGAGGTGAAGTCATGTCAGGCTGCCATGGTGTGTGTGTGTGTGTGTCTGTGTGTGTTCTTATGGGTTCAGCTGGTGCATTGCTGTGGAGTGAACCTTTTGGTTCACACCTTGTCAGCCTGGGTTAGGGCAACAACACTCTTTCTCCTCAGCCGTTGGGCAATACAATACCACACACACACACACACACACACACACACACACACACACACACACACACACACACACACACACACACACACACACACACACGATCCATTCTCAAACAACTAAACAAAATCCAATCAGAGCAAACCAACCCCACACTCTGATCACTGCACAATAAATATCCCTTGGATTCACATGCTGTCCTGTAAGTGTATGATTATGATGTATCGCTTCTTCGCCGAAGTCCACAGCTGGTTTTGCCATTATCAATGGACTCCTCTCCATTGTGTAGAGCCCAAGACTCACACAATCACCCATGCATTAAACTAACAATTCATCATTTTACCCCAGACTTCCTTATCCATACATTTACACGCAACCACAGAAGTACATATTATAGTGTTATACTTTTTCCATTATGGCACAAAACAAAATGGATGCTCACTGGTTAGGTTACAAACTAAAGAGGAGGCCCAAAGACTGCAATAATAATAACTTCAATAATCAGTATGTTGCTCTAAGGAGGCCCGTAGACTGCCTTTAGAAGAATTAGCTAAAGAGAAACTTTAAGACGGCATCTTTAAGTCAAGCAGCTTGTTCTCCATCTCCCTGCTTGAGGGCCCACTCCAGAACGTTCCCCGGCACAGCCATTACCATCTGGTGCAGCTGAGAGCTACTGTAAGAGTGGAGAGCCGACAATGGACCAGCAAGCACATAGCTTCTCAGTCTATAAATAGTGTCTCATTGATTAGGAAAAACAAAATGGCCACCAATGCTCCGGAGTACAATGGGGTCAATTAGACAATTCCCGAGGAGGAGAGGAAGGGAAAGAGGGAGAGGTGAGGGAGATGCCAAGAGGGATATAGAGAAATAGGTACAGAGTGAGAATTAGAGGGAGGAAGGACGAGAGAGCCAGAGGACCTAAATAAGTGTGACACAAATGACAGTTCTGAGGGAAAGGCAGACGGGAGGAGCGTCCCGCTTTGGGGAGTGAGGGGTTGGAATCAATCGCATCCACAGATTATCCTGGGGAAGGTCAAACCGAAGCACATATGATGATTGATGGCGATGTGAAAACCTCACACGTTTGCACAAAAAGAGGGGAAGGAGAGAGAAAACCTTTTTCACTTTCCATCCACCGACAGATTCATTTTCATCTGACGCATGGCCGACGTTTTTCACTTCTTCCTTACAGTAAGTGTCTCCCGCACTTCTGCCCGCGAAGGCAAAGGCAGAGCCTGAGCCCAGTGTGCTGGGGATTGGTGGCAGTGATATCCCAGAGCTCTACAGAGAGGCTGGAGGACACATCAGACACAATCGCATTAGATCTGATATGAGGAAGAAGGAAGGAGAAGTGTGTGTGTTTTTTCAGTCTTTAAAAAGTGTATACAGTAGTTTCTAAGCCCCTGGTTGTATGCCACAGCACGGAACAGCCCACTAAGAAAATTGCTGCTGAAAGTCAATGGAGCCATCGGAGATTGTAAAATGTCTCCCGTCTGGAATAATTGAATTTAAGGCTTAGGTGATTAGGCTGTCTTTTTAAACACCAGTGGAGGGGTGTTTTAAAGCACCCCAAGTGCCACAATCTACCATTGGTTTTGAGGAATATACTGGCTTAAAAGGGATGAGGGCCAAGAGTGAAGACATACCATGTTTCAGGTGGACACACACACACACACAGCTACACTTATTACCCATTCCTGATGAGGTGCAATAAAATAAAATAAAAAACGGCGGTTTAAATATCCCATCAGATAATGATTTCCACCTTCGGTGTAATAACTTAGAAGAGCACAACACAACAGTGAATTAAAGCTGACATATCACACCCTGCTTTGTTATTGGTAACGTCAGTCTGTCCTTCTCTTTCTACCTGCTTTGTTATTGGTAACGTCAGTCTGTCCTTCTCTTTCTACCTGCTTTGTTATTGGTAACGTCAGTCTGTCCCGCTCTTTCTACCTGCTTTGTTATTGGTAACGTCAGTCTGTCCTTCTCTTTCTACCTGCTTTGTTATTGGTAACGTCAGTCTGTCCCTCTCTTTCTACCTGCTTTGTTATCGGTAACGTCAGTCTGTCCCACTCTTTCTACCTGCTTTGTTATTGGTAACGCCAGTCTGTCCCTCTCTTTCTACCTGCTTTGTTATTGGTAACGTCAGTCTGTCCCTCTCTTTCTACCTGCTTTGTTATTGGTAACGTCAGTCTGTCCCTCTCTTTCTACCTGCTTTGTTATTGGTAACGTCAGTCTGTCCCGCTCTTTCTACCTGCTTTGTTATTGGTAACGTCAGTCTGTCCCGCTCTTTCTACCTGCTTTGTTATTGGTAACGTCAGTCTGTCCTTCTCTTTCTACCTGCTTTGTTATTGGTAACGTCAGTCTGTCCTTCTCTTTCTTCCTGCTTTGTTATTGGTAACGTCAGTCTGTCCTTCTCTTTCTACCTGCTTTGTTATTGGTAAAGTCAGTCTGTCCCTCTCTACCTGCTTTGTTATTGGTAACGTCAGTCTGTCCTTCTCTTTCTACCTGCTTTGTTATTGGTAACGTCAGTCTGTCCCGCTCTTTCTACCTGCTTTGTTATTGGTAACGTCAGTCTGTCCCTCTCTTTCTACCTGCTTTGTTATTGGTAACGTCAGTCTGTCCCGCTCTTTCTACCTGCTTTGTTATTGGTAACGTCAGTCTGTCCCGCTCTTTCTACCTGCTTTGTTATTGGTAACGTCAGTCTGTCCCGCTCTTTCTACCTGCTTTGTTATTGGTAACGTCAGTCTGTCCCTCTCTTTCTACCTGCTTTGTTATTGGTAACGTCAGTCTGTCCCTCTCTTTCTACCTGCTTTGTTATTGGTAACGTCAGTCTGTCCCTCTCTTTCTACCTGCTTTGTGCTCTTTCTACCTGCTTTGTTATTGGTAACGTCAGTCTGTCCTTCTCTTTCTTCCTCTTCATTTCCTCAACAATGCGTCAAAAAATGAAAAAGATTGGAGATTTCAAAACGCAAAGGTCAACAACGAATCAGGAAGCACAACATACGCCGGAGGTGTGATTTCAGTCTTTCAGCGTCCGTGAGCTCTGTTAAAGGTATCAGTCAGACCGTGGCGAATAGAACAGAGGCAGGCTTCTCCCTTATCTGCCACGGCCATACCTTTCAGATGATAGAAGCCTGGGCATGTTAGATGTACTTAGGCCCCTCAAAGTGGCTCGTCCTGATCAAAAGAGGCACCATTATAACGCTACATCAAAACGATCGACCAACCACCGCTGCAGATAAACACCTCTTATCTCAGAGAACTGCTCCACCATGCAGGCCTTGTGTCCGACAGCATAAAGTGACAGAAAGAAAACAATGGCAAAATGAAATATGCAGTTGTACAGCAATCGCAGCAATTTATCCCTCTACTCTTTTTTTATTTTGGGGGGGGGGGGGGGGGGGGGTTTCTCCCAGTTTCAATTACGATCTTGTCTCATCGCTGCAACTCCCCAACGGGCTCAGGAGGCAAAGGCTGAGTCATGAGTCCTCCGAAACATGACGGCGCCAAACAACGCTGGGCCAATTGTGCACCGCCCCATGGGACTCCCGGTCACGGCCAGTTGTGATACAGCCTGGGATCGAACCCGGGTCTGTAGTGGCACTTCAATCTAGACAGCTGCACCACTTGGGAGGCCCTCTATCCCTCCATGCTATCGCTCCAAGCTATCCCTCCAAGCTATCCCTCCAAGCTATCCCTCCAAGCTATCCTTCCATGCTATCGCTCCATGCTATCGCTCCATGCTATCCCTCCATGTTATCACTCTTTTGAAGCCCCTGAGCTCAAACACAGCCACTAAACTGCTTCCCATTAGGAGGCCAAAGATGTGCAATAAAAAAGCCCTGTGCTGCAAAGATACTAGTTACCCAAATGTTACATTCTGTCTCTGAGCCCATTAGTTTTTAGTTAGAACAACTGGGAATAATACAATACTAGACCATCTTGCTCCTTCTTAATGATCCTTTCTAAGAGTAACAACCAAACATTACTAGTACATTAGCTGCATGAAATGTAAGAACTCGCTTTAAGTCCTAGGAGTTTCAAGTAGGGGAAACTGACAACTTTTAGTGTATAGACACATTTGTAACTCTTCAGAGATAGAAAACCTAGGTTGATGTTTATGTGGGACAGCAGATTGTAATCAATAGCCCTTTTGCTTCATAGAAACAAGGTTGTGTAAGCTAAGTCACTGTTTAAAAAATATATTTTAACAGGGTGGAGAGCAATCTCCCAAAGGAAAATGTTATCTACAGCTCATAACTAACTCTCACGCTTAATCTACAGTATATTCTATCTTAGTTTTCATACTGCCAAACACTTACTATAAGACTTGCCTTTGCCTGCTGCAATGCCATTGAATAATTAACTATCCCCCTTTGACAAAGTCAAACTAACTAATCCTTCGACAAACATCCTACAATAGTTTTTATGAAGTAATCAAACCTTCGACAGGACGACAGGAGAAGGGAAATAAAATTAAATAATTAAGCGCGCGGTGCCACAAGTATTCTCCAAGGTTAAGATTATTTCAGTTTTATTGACTCTGCTGTCAGTGGCTGGGGAAAAGACAGGCAGAAAAGGAGGAGGTCGGTGGAGATTTCTGTTGAGTTTCGATTGCGGAGGAGAGCCATAGAGCCATATTCCGATAACATGGTAGGATTTACTGTAACCCTTCGACCTTTAAAGGGCTCCTGATGGGCGGACTGTAGAAACAGAGATATCGGGGAGGGATATCGTCTTTCCGTTATTAATAAGCTATGGCAGCAGGGATTTGCATGAGTCTACCTACTGCAAGGCTTCGACATATATAAGCCCAGGGATGACACTCTATGGGGTGGCCATTTTAAAGTGAATGGGATATTAAAGAACCACATATAAATATGATAGCTTCTCTGAAATCAAGTGCTTTGTTTTTATCAGAATGTATTTTCATGGCCTGAATGTTCATGTTTTTGTTTATGTTACTGGTTGAACAAAGAGAACAGCGCAAAGTTGAAAATATGATTGTTTTTTTTCTTCATAGAAACGTCTCACAAATGAGAGTAAGTTCACAAAGGCTGTGGTATCCATTTAGGCAGTCCTTTGAGTACGGAATTATCTGGAAGCTTTCATTTCTTTTTTTTAAGAAACCCCACTCCAGTGTTGAAATAACACATTGCTATGGCAACGGACAGTTTGGGGTTTTACTTCGAACAAAAGCCTAGTAGTGAAGACCAGCTTCTATTCCTCAGAGCTACTGTACTCCACTCCCGCTCTAGCGGTGATGATGACATAAAAATTGCCTTTTGTCCGTGTTGTGGCTATTGTCGTCCTGTCTCTTTCTGCTTGTTCCACGGGCCCATTTCCCTGACAGCCATGGCTAAAGCACTTAGCCGGCGTTAGTGACATACTCTTTTCGTCCCCCGGCCGCGCCGGCGTAACAGTGCCTTTGTCTGCGAGTGCGTCCGCCGCCGCCACAAAAGGGGGGTAAACGGGGGGAAAGAAAAAAGGATTAGGCCGCATCGATTTTCACCAGCAGAACACCTCGGATGAAATCTACCTCAGAGACCAAAGGGAGGAAAATCATTACGGTCTCATGGTTCTTTAGAGGGGTCAAAGGGAGAGAGATGTGAAGAGAGGAGGATAGAGAGAAGAAAGAGAGGAATGATGGGTCTGTGCACTGCCCATACAGTCACTGTCATGAAGGGTTTGCTTAGCCACATGCTGTTCTGTGGGATGAGGCCATTCTATACTATATCTGTGGATGGTGTCTGTGTGACTGACTGGCTTCAAACCTGGGCCTCCTGCACACCCTAACACCGCGTTAGTCACCTAAGCTAAAGCCTAGGCATTAGCATGGGGAGATAATGCAAGTCTCCAGGTGTCAGGCAAGGTTGCTCATCATACGAGCGTGGTCCACCAAACCACCACATGACAGTTCAATAGGTGCTACTCTTTCTTCAAGTTTGATCAACCCTTTCATCCTTGCCATTTTAGCCCTCAACTTCCAGCCCAGGCTCTACAAAACAGTTAGCCATTTAGCCCTCAACTTCCAGCCCAGGCTCTACAAAACAGTTAGCCATTTAGCCCTCAGCTTCCAGCCCAGGCTCTACAAAACAGTTAGCCATTTAGCCCTCAACTTCCAGCCCAGGCTCTACAAAACAGTTAGCCATTTAGCCCTCAACTTCCAGCCCAGGCTCTACAAAACAGTTAGCCATTTGGCCCTCAGCTTCCAGCCCAGGCTCTACAAAACAGTTAGCCATTTAGCCCTCAGCTTCCAGCCCAGGCTCTACAAAACAGTTAGCCATTTTAGCCCTCAACTTCCAGCCCAGGCTCTACAAAACAGTTAGCCATTTAGCCCTCAGCTTCCAGCCCAGGCTCTACAAAACAGTTAGCCATTTAGCCCTCAGCTTCCAGCCCAGGCTCTACAAAACAGTTAGCCATTTAGCCCTCAGCTTCCAGCCCAGGCTCTACAAAACAGTTAGCCATTTAGCCCTCAGCTTCCAGCCCAGGCTCTACAAAACAGTTAGCCATTTAGCCCTCAGCTTCCAGCCCAGGCTCTACAAAACAGTTAGCCATTTAGCCCTCAGCTTCCAGCCCAGGCTCTACAAAACAGTTAGCCATTTAGCCCTCAGCTTCCAGCCCAGGCTCTACAAAACAGTTAGCCATTTAGCCCTCAGCTTCCAGCCCAGGCTCTACAAAACAGTTAGCCATTTAGCCCTCAGCTTCCAGCCCAGGCTCTACAAAACAGTTAGCCATTTAGCCCTCAGCTTCCAGCCCAGGCTCTACAAAACAGTTAGCCATTTAGCCCTCAGCTTCCAGCCCAGGCTCTACAAAACAGTTAGCCATTTAGCCCTCAACTTCCAGCCCAGGCTCTACAAAACAGTTAGCCATTTAGCCCTCAACTTCCAGCCCAGGCTCTACAAAACAGATGAGAACTAAGCTGCTAGAACTTTAAGGAGGAAATATGTGAAAATATTCCGGCTCAGGCACAAAGTAGATCATTAAGCCGTAACGCTGTGTCTCTTTGCACAAGTGGCCGCCTCGAGTAGAGTTACAGGGGGTGTTTGAACAGCCGAGAGAGGAGAGAACGGAGGGAAGGAGGGAGAGGCTGTGTGTAATATGGGAGGTGGGTCTAAGATGGTGAGGTGTAAGAACTCCATGCTGAGGCTCCAGAGACTGGGCCGCACCGCAGAACAGATGTCAGCTGCTGCTCCGTCACAACACCACGCTCCTGGCACCACACCACGCTCCTGGCACCACACCAAGTGGCGGGGCATCAAAACAATGAAATCAGCAGAGGATCGTTATTTCTTAAACTGGAGAGTGTTTTTTAAAAACTCTCACAGCAGCATCTTCAGAGATACTGCGTACTGACGATGATGAGGGTGGTGATAATGATCACGTTGACGATGGGGATGATAATGATGTTGTACACGAAAAAACATATCACCAAACCGTAGACTGAAGCTCTCAATCAAGGCCTGTCAATAAGACCTGAAACCCAAATGTAATCTACTTTAAAAATGTCCAATTATGAAAGAATAAAACATTTACATCAACAGGTTGCATAGCATGTCATTGAAGAAGATGTGGTCTTGCAGCATATTAACCTGTCCAAGGACACGGAGGGAAAATGACATAAATTACGGTTTCCAGAGGAAGTCATTTGAGTAATTTGCCAAATTACCTGCAGATACGGAGGAGAGCGTAACCCAGTAGCTTCTCTGCACCTGTTCAATTTTCAAAAGAACGGGGGATTTCCTTCTTTCATTTTTCCTTCCTCTTCTCCTCTCAGAAAATGAAAGCAATTACAAAACCTCCTCCATGTTTCCTTGGAGATAAAGTTAATGATAACACACTCACAATGTAGAGGAGGCTTTTAGTTCAGGCACAGAGGCACATTGGTGGATGCTGACGACAGGCGAACAAGAGGAGTGCCAGAAAGAACATTGCTCCGTCTTTCTTTACATTATATAACAGGGGAGAGACAAGTTCTACGCGGCGTTGGGAGTTCCTCAGGACAAATCTACATTTTAGCTCTCGGTAAATGTGGTATTCTTGGGATCACATACTTTAGAGACTGGATACATAATAGTATTGCTATAGTGGACAATGTAGCTTGTTTTGTCTTTTTTTAAAGGCAATATAAAGCTAGACTGTCTTGTAAAACTATTTGCACAATTAGGAACAGTATGGGCTCAAAGCCAGATAAAAAGCACAACAAAGATAGTATGATAACTAAAGATGTTTCAATGCTATATACTGTAGCTACAGGAAGATGCCACAACTGATGGAGTTACATCAATGACCCTCTCCCGCAATGAGGAAAAGAGTCAACCCACGAGTCTGATTCGGGCTTAATGTGGCCTAGCTAATGAAGTGCGCTGATTGACATTTTGTTGTGACTGACACACGGCGGCAGTGCCCGGTGCTCCAGAGCAGTACACCACTCATCACCTGGGATGGATGTTCATTAGTTTTAACCTGGCAGCACGAGGCACACACACAGCACACAGGGAGGGAATATGAATGATCTGTCCCCAGGGAAATGGCTCTTCTTATGTCAACCGTTCAGTCATCAAGACTGGGAGAAGCACGTCACTGATCTTCCCATCACAGTCTGAGGAGAGCGACGGTGGTGCTATATTTATAATGGTGGAGTTGAGATATTTCAGAGGAAAATAGATGATAGTGTTACCAAACTATCTCCATTCCTTTTATCTCTATAGGTGGAGCTAGCTGATGTAAAATTTTTTTTTTTTTTTACAAAATGTATCAATTAAAAATATATATAAAAAGAAGCAGCAGAAGAAGAAGAAAAAAAAGATGAAGAAGAAGAGGAAGTAGAAGAAGAAGAACAGGAAGGTTTAAACCGACCTGAATACAAGTCTGGACAAGTAAGTGTTCGATTTTTCTCTTTGAGTGTTGGGTTGGGGATCAATTACCAACATCAACCAGGTAAAGAGCTACAGTAAGGTGTTGATTAGAGAGTGAACAACTTTCCACTCAGCTCAGTTCCATTTTTTCTCTCACCCGGTTCTTTTCTTCTAACCTCAGAAAATGTAACAACGGGAGTCCAGTTAAATGAGTACAAGATCCTCAGGGCTGGACCATGACCTGGCAGTAAGAGCGAGCGAGGCTGGGAGTGAGGCTGTGTAGACCTCTGCTTCCCAGGCAGCCGTACACCAGGGACGGCCAATTAGCTGGTAACCATATCAATGGAATGTCAGCCATCTTGGCTCTGCATAAATTCCACTTTCAAATCTAAAATCAGTCTGTCCAGTTGCTCAGCCATTGATAACATAGCAGGGTAGCCAGCATAGGTGTCAGGTGAAATATAAAATAGCATGGGAGTCAAATATCATAATCACCTCCCAGCCTGAGCCATTGAGAATACAGCTGGCTGGGTAGCCAGTGTAGAACTGAGTTAAAATATCATATAAATCTCTGGGTCGTTGTCCATGTTGTATATTTTGTTGGTACAAAGCAGGCTGACCTCCTTTCCTGCGCCTGCCATAACAAAGGCCTGTGGATCAGCTTTACAACACGTCGTAAATCGTGGCGCCCAATTCCTAACAAGCGTTAAATCATGGTGGGGAATTGGCCATGAACTGCGACAGATTAATTGCGGTTCTGTTTGCCTTTATAGAAAACACTTAAAAATATTATTTCAGATCCATAAAAAAGCGACTTTGCCATGGCTCTAATGGGACATATCAGATTTGGTGCGATCCTGGATGTATTTCCCAGCATGCCTTTTCTCATTACTTAGAGGTCTGTGCTTTAAAATCGTCCAGCATTCTTTAACTCGTCCTAGTGGGCCTGTTTTCTTCAACTTAATGCAAGGGGACATTAAATGGACACTTTGCTTCCAGACGAATATTGAAAAACACCTCTTTCAAGAGGAGACAGTGGAGGTGCAGAGGGGCAGCGACCCTGCCAGTGGCTGGCACAGTACTGGAGGGTGTTTGTCAAACTGAATTGCATTCTCATACCTCAGAGGTAGCGATGGGCTGTAGACTTAAATAAAGGAGGCAATCAAAGGGATGTTCAGCATACATCACCTAACCTTTCAAAAACCTAGAGCTATTTGAAAAATATTGCTCCATAGAGGGGGGAGAGAGAGAGAGAGAGAGAGAGAGAGAGAGAGAGAGAGAGAGAGAGAGAGAGAGAGAGAGAGAGACAGTGCAAGTGACAGTGGGAGAAAGGAGAGGGAGAGTGAAAGAGAGATGAGACGGAAAAGGCGATAGGAGCAGCAGACAACGACGGAGGACAAGACGGAGACAAAGATAACATGTCTAAGTCCAAACAGATAAACACATTACGTTGGCAGAGATTAGAGGATAAAGACAGCCCATTTCATCCTGACCTCTCACTGACAGAAGAAAGCTCTGAGGATAATCCACAGCGTCGCTCTGTGCATATCTGTGCAATTTTGCTATTGGTTGCCTGGTGTGGATTCTTTATGCATTTTAAATTGTCAAATAAAATCTCAATCATCATTCGCTATCAGGTAGATTCCAGACAGGCAGCCAAGTTGCAGAAAATACCTTCTGAAACTGACGCACAGCAAAATAATAATAATAATAATATATTAACATAGCAATTGAGACTCATAGGCTAGACAGTGACAGCAAAAGGAAGCTGAAAAGTTAACGGATATAAAAAAATATATATATATTTTTCACCTTTATTTAACCAGGTAGGCCAGTTGAGAACAAGTTCTCATTTACAACTGCGACCTGGCCAAGATAAAGCAAAGCAGTGTGACAAAAACAACAGAGTTACACATGGGATAAACAAAAGTATAGTCAAAAACATAATAAAAAAGTCTATGTACAGTGTGTGCAAATATAATAAGGTTAGGGAGGTAAGGCAATAAATAGGCCATAGCGGCGAAATAATTACAATTTAGCATTAACACTGGGGTGATAGATGTGCAGATGGTGATGTGCAAGTAGAGATACTGGGGTGCAAAAGAGAAAAAAAAAGTAATAACAATATGGGGATGAGGTAGTTGGGTGTGCTATTTACAGGTACAGTGATCGGTAAGCTGGAGATATGAGTCTCCAGCTTACCGGCCAAAGGAGGCCAAAGGAGTTGATGGCTTTGGGGATGACCAGTGAGATATACCTGCTGGAGCGCGTGCTACGGGTGGGTGTTGCTATGGTGACCAGTGAGCTGAGATAAGGTGGGGATTTACCTAGCCAAGACTTATAGATGACCTGGAGCCTGTGGGTTTGGTGATGAATATGTAGCGAGGGCCAGCCAGCAAGAGCATACAGGTCGTAGTGGTGGGTAGTATATGGGGCTTTGGGGACAAAACGGATGGCACTGTGATAGACTACGTCCAATTTGCTGAGTAGAGTGTTGGAGGCTATTTTGTAAATGACATCGCCGAAGTCAAGGATCGGTAGGATAGTCAGTTTTACGAGGGTATGTTTGGCAGCATGAGTGAAGGAGGCTTTGTTGCGAAATAGGAAGCCGATTCTAGATGTCATTTTGGATAGTAGATGCTTAATGTGAGTCTGGAAGGAGAGTTTACAGTCTAACCAGACACCTAGGTATTTGTAGTTGTCCACATATTCTAAGTCAGAACCGTCCAGAGTAATGTTGCTAGTTGGGCGGGCAGGTACGGGCAGCAATCGGTTGAAGACCATGCATTTAGTCTTACTAGCATTTAAGAGCAGTTGGAAGAGCTGAAGGAGTGTTGTATGGCATTGAAGCTCGTTTGGAGGTTTGTTAACACGGTGTCCAAGGAAGGGCCAGATGTGTACAGAATGGTGTCATCTGCATAGAGGTGGATCAGAGAATCACCCACAGCAAGAGCGACATCATTGATATATACAGAGAAAAGAGTCTGCCCGTGAATTGAACCCTGTGGCACCCCCATAGAGACTGCCAGAGGTCCAGACAACAGGCCCTTCGATTTGACACACTGAACTCTATCTGAGAAGTAGATGGTGAACCAGGCGAGGCAGTCATTTGAGAAACCAAGGCTATTGAGTCTGCCAATAAGAATGTGGTGATTGACAGAGTCAAAAGCCTTGGCCAGGTTGATGAAAATGGCTGCACAGTACTGTCTTTTATCTATGATATCGTTTAGGACCTTGAGCGTGGCTAAGGTGCACCCATGACCAGTTCGGAAACCAGATTGCATAGTGGAGAAGGTGGGATTCGAAATGGTCGGTGATCTGTTTGTTAACTTGGCTTTCGAAGACTTTAGAAAGGCAGGGCAGGATGAATATAGGTCTGTTACAGTTTGGGTCTGGAGTGTCTCCCCCTTTGAAGAGAGGGATGACTGTGGCAGCATTCCAATCTTTAGGGATCTCGGACGATACGAAAGAGAGTTTGAACAGGCTAGTAATAGGGGTTGCAACAATTTCGGAGGATAATTTTAGAAAGAGAGGGTCCAGATTGTCTAGCCTAGCTGATTTGTAAGGATCCAGATTTTGCAGCTCTTTCAGAACATCAGCTATCTGGATTTGGGTGAAGGAGAAGCGGGGGGGGGGGGGGGGGGGGGGCTTGTGCAATTTGCTGCAGGGGGTGCTGAGATGTTGGCCGAGGTAGGGGTAGCCAGGTGGAAAGCATGGCCAGCCTTAGAAAAATGCTCATTGAAATTCTCAATTATCATAGATTTATCGGTGGTGACAGTGTTTCCTAGCCTCAGTGCAGTGGGCAGCTGGGAGGAGGTGCTCTTATTCTCCATGGACTTTACGGTGTCCCAAAACTTTTTGGAATTAGTGCTACAGGATGCAAATTTCTGTTTGAAAAAGCTAGCCTTAGCTTTCCTAACTGACTGTGTATATTGGTTCCTGACCTCCCTGAAAAGTTACATATTGTGGGGGCTATTCGATGCTATTGCAGTACGCCACATTATGTTTTTGTGCTGGTCAAGGGAAGTCAAGTCTGGAGTGAACCAAGGGCTATATCTGTTCCTTGATCATTTGTGTGAGATTGAGGACATCTATCTTAGATTGTAGGACGCCCGGGGTGCTAACATATCCCAGTTTAGGTCACCTAACAGTACGAACTCTGCCAATAGATGGGGGGCAATCAATTCACATATGGTGTACAGGGCACAGATGGGGGCTGAGGGGGGTCCATAACAAGCGGCAACAGTGAAGTAGAAGTTTGAACTGTTTGGGCACAGACCTGGATAGTATGACGGAACTCTGCAGGCTATCTCTGCAGTAGATTGCAACTCTGCCACCTTTGGCAGTTCTATCTTGACGAAATTTTTTGTAGTTGGGCGATGGAAATGTCAGAATTTTTGGTGGCCTTCCTAAGCCATGATTCAGACATGGCTAGGACATCAGGGTTGGCGGAGTGTGCTAAAGCAGTGAATAAGACAGATTTAGGGAGGAGGTTTCTGATGTTAACATGCATGAAACCAAGGCTTTTACGATTACAGAAGTCAATAAATGAGAGCGCCTGGGGAATAGATGTGATGCTGGGGCTACAGGGCCTGGGTTAACCTCTACATCAACAGAGGAACAGAGGAGGAGTAGGATAAGGGTACGGCTAAAGGCTATAAGAACTGGTCGTCTAGTGCGTTGGGAACAGAGAATAAAAGGGGGCGATTTCTGGGCGTGGTGGAATAGTTTGAGCTTGCATCTCTGGAGACACCAGCTAAGCCAGGTGAGGTCTCCCCATGTGTGGGTTGTGTGACAAAAGAGCTATCTAAGGCATATTGAGCGGGACTAGGGGCTCTACAGTGAAATAAAACAATATCTAACCGAAACAGCAGAAGACAAGGCATATTGACATTAGAGAGAGACGTGTAGCAGAGTTATCATAGGGTCCAATGAGCAGCAATAGATGAGTCCGGGAGCTGTTCGGTAGTCGCTACTATGCTAGGCGTCCGGGAGGCACGACATTCAGAAAGCTATCGGGCAGGGGCTAGCAGATGGGTCTTCGGCGACATCGCGACAGAAAAGCAACGGACGATTAAGTCGGCAGACCAGTCGTGATGGATCGGCGGGGCTCCGTGTCCGCAATAAAAGGTCCAGGCCAATTGGCAAATGAGGTATTGTAGCCCACGAATCAGCGGGTATACCTCTTCAGCTAGCCGGGAGATGGGCCTAGCTCGAGGCTAGCTCAAGGCTAACTGGTGCTTGCTTCGGGACAAAGGCATTAACCAGCAGTAGCCACTCGGTTACAGCTAGCTAGCTGCGATGATCCAGTGTAATGGCCCAGAGCTTGCGGCAGGAATCCGGTGATGTGGTGGAGAAAAGCAGTCCGAGATGCTCTGGGTTGATATCACGCTGTGCAGACTGGCAGGTATGGTGAAGACTGCTAGCCGTGGCTAACTAGGTTCCAGGTATAACGTATAAAAAATAACAGATCCATACCACATTTGGTGAGGCGGGTTGCAAGAAAGTAGTTAGATCGTAGGTGCAAAGTGAGATTAAAATATATACGGAAAAAAACTATGAAACCAACTATTTACATGGGACAAGATGGGACAAGACAAACACACGTCCGACTGCTACGCCATCTTGGATGATGCGCAATGTAAAAGAGTAATGTAAAAATAATAACAATAGGGACTCATTGGCTAGACAGTGACAGCAAAAGGAAGTTAGCCAGTGGACAGCTAGGTCTAATAGTAACAGCTAGCCAGTGGACAGCTAGGTCTAACAGTAATAGCTAGACAGTGGACAGCTAGGCATAACAGTAACAGCTAGACAGTGGACAGCTAGGTCTAATAGTAACAGCTAGCCAGTGGACAGCTAGGTCTAATAGTAACAGCTAGCCAGTGGACAGCTAGGTCTAACAGTAATAGCTAGACAGTGGACAGCTAGGCATAACAGTAACAGCTAGACAGTGGACAGCTAGGCATAACAGTAACAGCTAGACAGTGGACAGCTAGGCCTAATAGTAACAACTAGCCAGTGAACAGCTAAATCTAACAGTAACAGCTAGCCAGTGGACAGCTAGGTCTAACAGTAACAGCTAGCCAGTGGACAGCTAGGCATAACAGTAACAGCTAGACAGTGGACAGCTAGGTCTAACATTAACAGCTAGACAGTGGACAGCTAGGTCTAACAGTAACAGCTAGACAGTGGACAGCTAGGCCTAACAGTAACAACTAGCCAGTGGACAGCTAGGTCTAACATTAACAGCTAGACAGTGGACAGCTAGGCCTAACAGTAACAGCTAGCCAGTGGACAGCTAGGCCTAATAGTAACAGCTAGACAGTGGACAGCTAGGTCTAACAGTAACAGCTAGACAGTGGACAGCTAGGTATAATAGTAACAGCTAGCCAGTGGACAGCTAGGCCTAACAGTAACAGCTAGACAGTGGACAGCTATGCATAATAGTAACAGCTAGACAGTGGACAACTAGGCCTAATAGTAACAGCTAGCCAGTGGACAGCTAGGACTAACAGTAACAGCTAGACAGTGGACAGCTAGGCCTAATAGTAACAGCTAGACAGTGGACAGCTAGGTCTAACAGTAACAGCTAGACAGTGGACAGCTATGCCTAATAGTAACAGCTAGACAGTGGACAGCTATGCATAATAGTAACATCTAGACAGTGGACAGCTAGGCCTAATAGTAACAGCTAGACAGTGGACAGCTAGGCATAATAGTAACAGCTAGACAGTGGACAGCTAGGCATAATAGTAACAGCTAGACAGTGGACAGCTAGGCCTAATAGTAACAGCTAGACAGTGGACAGCTAGGTATAATAGTAACAGCTAGCCAGTGGACAGCAAGGCCTAACAGTAACAGCTAGACAGTGGACAGCTAGGCCTAGTAGTAACAGCTAGACAGTGGACAGCTAGGTCTAACATTAACAGCTAGACAGTGGACAGCTAGGTCTAACATTAACAGCTAGACAGTGGACAGCTAGGCCTAATAGTAACAGCTAGACAGTGGACAGCTAGGTCTAACAGTAACAACTAGCCAGTGGACAGCTAGGTCTAACATTAACAGCTAGACAGTGGACAGCTAGGCCTAACAGTAACAGCTAGCCAGTGGACAGCTAGGCCTAATAGTAACAGCTAGACAGTGGACAGCTAGGTCTAACAGTAACAGCTAGACAGTGGACAGCTAGGTATAATAGTAACAGCTAGCCAGTGGACAGCTAGGCCTAACAGTAACAGCTAGACAGTGGACAACTATGCATAATAGTAACAGCTAGACAGTGGACAACTAGGCCTAATAGTAACAGCTAGCCAGTGGACAGCTAGGACTAACAGTAACAGCTAGACAGTGGACAGCTATGCATAATAGTAACATCTAGACAGTGGACAGCTAGGCCTAATAGTAACAGCTAGACAGTGGACAGCTAGGCATAATAGTAACAGCTAGACAGTGGACAGCTAGGCCTAATAGTAACAGCTAGCCAGTGGACAGCTATGCATAATAGTAACATCTAGACAGTGGACAGCTAGGCATAATAGTAACAGCTAGACAGTGGACAGCTAGGCCTAATAGTAACAGCTAGACAGTGGACAGCTAGGTATAATAGTAACAGCTAGACAGTGGACAGCTATGCATAATAGTAACATCTAGACAGTGGACAGCTAGGCCTAATAGTAACAGCTAGACAGTGGACAGCTAGGCATAATAGTAACAGCTAGACAGTGGACAGCTAGGCCTAATAGTAACAGCTAGACAGTGGACAGCTAGGCATAATAGTAACAGCTAGACAGTGGACAGCTAGGCCTAATAGTAACAGCTAGCCAGTGGACAGCTATGCATAATAGTAACATCTAGACAGTGGACAGCTAGGCATAATAGTAACAGCTAGACAGTGGACAGCTAGGCCTAATAGTAACAGCTAGACAGTGGACAGCTAGGTATAATAGTAACAGCTAGCCAGTGGACAGCAAGGCCTAACAGTAACAGCTAGACAGTGGACAGCTAGGCCTAGTAGTAACAGCTAGACAGTGGACAGCTAGGTCTAACATTAACAGCTAGACAGTGGACAGCTAGGTCTAACATTAACAGCTAGACAGTGGACAGCTAGGCCTAATAGTAACAGCTAGACAGTGGACAGCTAGGTCTAACATTAACAGCTAGACAGTGGACAGCTAGGCCTAACAGTAACAGCTAGACAGTGGAAAGCTATGCCTTACATTAACAGTTAGACAGTGGACAGCTAGGCCTAATAGTAACAGTTAGACAGTGGACAGCTAGGCCTAATAGTAACAGCTAGGTCTAACATTAACAGCTAGACAGTGGAAAGCTAGGCCTTACATTAACAGTTAGACAGTGGACAGCTAGGCCTAATAGTAACAGTTAGACAGTGGACAGCTAGGCCTAATAGTAACAGTTAGACAGTGGACAGCTAGGCCTAATAGTAACAGTTAGACAGTGGACAGCTAGGCCTAATAGTAACAGCTAGACAGTGGACAGCTAGGCCTAACAGTAACAGTTAGACAGTGGACAGCTAGGCCTAATAGTAACAGTTAGACAGTGGACAGCTAGGCCTAATAGTAACAGCTAGACAGTGGACAGCTAGGCCTAATAGTAACAGTTAGACAGTGGACAGCTAGGCCTAATAGTAACAGCTAGACAGTGGACAGCAAGGCCTAATAGTAACAGTTAGACAGTGGACAGCTAGGCCTAATAGTAACAGCTAGACAGTGGACAGCTAGGCCTAATAGTAACAGTTAGACAGTGGACAGCTAGGCCTAATAGTAACAGTTAGACAATGGACAGCTAGGCCTAATAGTAACAGTTAGACAGTGGACAGCTAGGCCTAACAGTAACAGCTAGCCAGTGGACAGCTGGGTCTAATAGTAACAGCTAGACAGTGGACAGCTAGGCCTAACAGTAACAGCTAGCCAGTGGACAGCTGGGTCTAATAGTAACAGCTAGACAGTGGACAGCTAGGCCTAATAGTAACAGCTAGACAGTGGACAGCTAGGCCTAATAACAGGACGATGGGGAGCTTGTGCAGGTGTATCGGCTCAGTCTGGTTCCATGAGCATGCAGTGCTTAGCTAACTCTGTTGTGTACCATTATCTGGTACCCACGGTGGATTGGCTAAAACCTGACAGAGGGCTGGTGTTGGTTGCAGACTGCCTTGCGACAGGAAGAGCAGGCTGTGGACCCCTTACTCGTCTGGTGTAAACACACACACACACGCATGCGCACGCAGGCTCACACACACGCGGCACACACAGACAGACATACATACAGACAGACACACACACCTTCACCAGCTTGGCCCTCTCTCCAAAACAAGGACCTGATTTCTCGTTAAGCAGTCTTAATTAGAGTCTCTGAGTGTCTTGGCCTTCACTCTCGTGTCAAGGTCTGAGCAGAAAGTCTGCAGAGCTCGACAGCTGCCGTGGCTTTCCAAAGAAAACAACATGGCAGGGATGTACTTTACATTCACCTTTAGATGGATGCAGGTGGCAGATACGTGTATGTGAGAAAACAGTCTGACTGCAGGTAATGAAAAAAAGACCTGGGCCCATATTCACAAATGTCAGAGTGCTGATCTAGGATCAATTCTGCCTTTTAGATCATAATGTATACAATTTAATGGACAGGGTGGGGCTGATCCTAGATCAGTGCTCAGGTTAAATTAACTGGATTTCAAATAGATTTCATAATGATAGCGTGTGTGTTGTCTCAACATCCAGGTTGATCTGTTGTCACGGCTGCGCCTTTCTTGACCTGTAGCCTCTGTAATATTACATGACAGGTCAAGGCCTGTGACAAGTGAGATCCACGATAAGATACGCTGACGGTAAATCGACAACACGCCCCTCTGATATCTTTAATCTCACTGGATGGAAATTGAGTGCCTTGTGATATCCACCTGCAGCTGTTTGATGTTTTGGAGAGGACACTTTCCATTTACATGATTTTTTATAACTTCTTTATAACTGGTGAGGAGTGTATATCTTGTGATGGCATGGCCTTTGGGCATGAGGCAGGAGACTTTCCACAATCGAAGGATCACAAAGTGAAATTAACTTGTTAGAGCCACGGTATGATTTGGGGCTGGGGAAGTGTGGGAGGGTGTGCGGCGCTTTTGTTAGAGAGGATAGCAGCCGCCCCTGTCATTTAACGTGTCTGGTTTCACTGTATGCGTCCCAAATGGTACCCCATTTCTTATTTAGTGCATAGGGAGTAGGGTGCCATTTGGGACGCAGTCACTGAGACGCCTCGGGTTAAAGCCAATCAGTGAAACAAAGTACGGAAGGGGAAGGGGGACAAAAAAACAATGAAATAGTGCAGGTGCTTTAGGATAATCATTTAAAGAGGAGACATGGCCTGAAACAGTAATGCGCTTTTCATGTTGAGGAAACTCGGGGAACTTTTATAATGAGAGACACAGAATTTCGCACATTTTGTACAAGCAAAGCCTTTAGCAATTACATGTAGTGATATTACACCAAGTCCTGTTTAAAACAAATAAATGCCTCACTGGGTGAAGATAGTATAGTGAGCAGCTGTTTTATTTTGAACAACTATAGGAAATATTTAACATTGATAAAATATTAGTACAATAGTGTTGGTTCTAATATTCAGTTAATATCTGTCCAACCATCTCAAACTGTTTCCTGAAATATCCCAATAGACTCTCTAAGATCCCTTTTACACATAATACGGTAGCTATGATTCAACAGAAGATCCCTTTTACACATAATACGGTAGCTATGATTCAACAGAAGATCCCTTTTACACATAATACGGTAGCTATGATTCAACAGAAGATCCCTTTTACACATAATACGGTAGCTATGATTCAACAGAAGATCCCTTTTACAAATAATACGGTAGCTATGATTCAACAGAAGATCCCTTTTACACATAATACGGTAGCTATGATTCAACAGAAGATCCCTTTTACACATAATACGGTAGCTATGATTCAACAGAAGATCCCTTTTACACATAATACGGTAGCTATGATTCAACAGAAGATCCCTTTTACACATAATACGGTAGCTATGATTCAACAGAAGATCCCTTTTACACATAATACGGTAGCTATGATTCAACAGAAGATCCATTTTACACATAATACGGTAGCTATGATTCAACAGAAGATCCCTTTTACACATAATACGGTAGCTATGATTCAACAGAAGATCCCTTTTACACATAATACGGTAGCTATGATTCAACAGAAGATCCCTTTTACACATAATACGGTAGCTAAGATTCAACAGAAGTGAATAGTAAATCAAGTATACCAACATCTCTAAAACATAAACACTTTAAACAAGCACATTTCTATTATCTGTTGTTTCATAGCAACCATTGATTTTGTTGCATTTTTTCACCTTTTTTAGACTTTGCTAAATAAGAATAAACAACTGAAAAATGGCAGCACCCTCAATCACTTCAAAAGAGATGTTAATAGCGTCTAAAAAGTCGATATCTATTTGTGAACGAATGGATATCATTCACATATTCAGATGGGAGGTGTGTTTATTGTGCAGGTGTACAGATAGCATTGCGTCAATACCTGATGTCCAAAAGGCAGCATAGGCTATCCATCACATTACTGGGGCATTGACTTTGCATTGGGTTTCTTCAGTTGAACTGATATTGACTGAGCTTCCGTGTGTGTGTGTGTGTGTGTGCGTGCGTGCGTGCGTGCGTGAGTTTTTATCCACACGTGTATGTGTGTGTGTGTGTGTGTGTGTGTGTGTGCGCGCACCGGTTTTTATCCACACATGTAGGTGTGCAAGCATTTGCACACAGTCCAGTATATTCTCTAAAAATGTCCTCCCAAATTTTTTTTTACAACGGGCTTACAACATGTGTAGACAGGTAATTAGTTACCTGGAGAATACGACAAAAAAAAACATCTATGGTGCCCCACAGAGTGAGAAGGAGGGCCAATATAGACCTGTGCAATATGGCTGCCTACTTCAATGATCCTAGAGTTCAAACAACAGAGAAGGGTTTTACATCGGAGTAGTATATCGTAAGCATAGCTACCAAAACACTTGTTAGGAAACAAACAATGCTTCCCGAATACAGAAATGAACGAGGAACAATAACAAAATATACCCTGTTTGTTCGTTCTTCCAATCACCCCCAGCCTCCTCTCTCCCGGGCCTTTCATGCATTATCTCCCCTGCTTTCTGATATAACGCAAATTAATAAATAAAAGGGAAGCTAGGAGGTTCTATTCACCAGGATGCTTTACCTCGAAGGGAGCATTATCCTTGGCTTTTGATACCAGGCTAGGGCTGCCGAGGAGAGATTTTCAAAGCTTGCAGTGCTGGAGACATTGCCAAGCTCTCAAAGGCCCCCCGCCGAGCATGTCAAACTAAGAAATCTCTCTGAACTTGCAGAATTAAATTCATCACCCAATCTCCTCCTTAGCCTCCTCTCTCTCTCCTCCTCTCCTTGAGGTGGGAAGAGTTGTCCTTGTTTTTTTGTTCTTCATTCTCTCTTCTTTCAAAAAAAATGTAACAAAAGAAGAGAGGCTCTGTGTCAAAAAATGCGACAGGAGGAGTGAATGCACGGCAGGATGAGAGAGCCCTACAGCATCTTTATTATCTAATCGGGATTCTTTTAGAACCCTGTTCCGACGGACTGAGGGGGAAAACATCTAAAGGAGATGAACAGAATAGCACGACTTGTAAACGTGCAATTGTGCAAACACAGCACAAAAAAATGTTACCATAATGGTTGACTTTGGCAGCATTTTGTATTTATTTTTTCAGTGCTCTCATTTTCCATTTCCTAAGGGTTGCTGTGGAATTTGTGTCTTTTTACATTCATAATCAGACCACTGGGCTTAGCAATGCTACTGCAATGCTGTTAACTGCATATGTAACTACTTTTTAGAATAGTAAGCCGTAATCTTGCAGTATGCACCAATAGTTTTGCAATATGCACCAAGCAATATTTTTGTACATTCCCAACACTAAGGTTAACCCTATCACTATATAATTTACATGACTACACTTAATCTTCACTTTTAATTGTTTTATTTAATACACACACACAATGTTAAAGAGCTGTGTTATACAAATCCCCACAGTCATCATCATGGTGCTCTGCTCTGGCAGGGAATCCAATGGAGGGATGGCTGGGTATTTCTACCTATAGCAACCTGCTGTGATACATCTCCATATAAAATACATTGGTATTGATTTGAACCTTTGCTCTTCCCTTTGTTGAGTTGGAGGGATCTCATTGGATTGTCCAGTATAAAACACAGGAATATAATGACTGGGTGTGGATGGCGGGATGAGGGTGGAGGGATGAATAGCTTTGGAAAGGGGAAAGGAGCAGTGAATACTGACTACTGCAGTGGCCACGGCATGCAAATATCCGCTTTGTTTTGTCTCACAGACGGAGAAGGTAATATGCACAAGAGGTTTTTGGGAGCTATTGATGTGTCAACGTCTATGTTTACACATTTTGACATAGCAGCGGGTCTATTTTCACGCTGTACAGTGAGCGAAAAAGGAGACACCCCTATGACGGCCATGACAGTAAGCTGGCCAGAAAAGGTTCTCCACACTGATCTTTTGGGATTTGGTTTTAGCCCTTTCTGATTGGAGCAGAGATCTTTCTGACACCATATCACCTGAAGCGTGTATAGGATTTTAAATGGGGTGGGTGAAGCCTGGTTGGGTTTTACAAGGGAGGATTTAGCTCCTACTCTCCCATCTCAGCATGTTCACCTACAACTGCAGGCGTCTCGACTCCCTGACATATATTCCTCTCTGCTACCCTAAATATAGAAAAAGGGGGATTATTCAGAAGTGTATTTTTATTTTTTACAGAACGAAGATTATTCCCTCTCATCCCTGTTCCCTGACTCTGCAGAAGGAAGCAGTCCGCCCCAGCAGATAGCTGCATGGGCTGGAATATATGTCCAATGTATGTCACATGCACAGGACGTAAGTATGGAACTAGGAGTTGGGTGCAATAGCACAGCCTGATGGGTAGTTCTCATTTGACATCGATTTCATTCATATTAAAGGATTGCTCTAGAGCTATCTAGCATTGAGTCAGCATGATATGAGTGATAGGTTGTCATGGCAAGCTGCTTGTTTATGCATCGGTCATTATGATGTAATGTTGATGTTCTGACGATCATTTGCGGAAAGTCAAACAAATAAAATGTAAATGAATTAAGATTGGGGGAACAATTTCTGAAATCGAGATGGAAAGAAGGGGGGAAATTGTTGGTAAAATTTGCAGGCGTTCTATTGGTTGATGTGTTTCTACCCGAGTGGGAGCAGAAGAGTTGAGGAAGGCGGAGGGGATTTGAGAGAAGCACAAATAGAATAGCTTTTTAAAATAATATGAAGCAGTGATTGGTTGGCATTCTAACCAGTCAGAAATATGGCATACAGTCAGTCAGCAACCAATCAGGTCACTGGTAGTATTTCAGTTCCCCCCCCCCCCCACACGTTTTTCTCATTTTCAAAATGAGGGGAAACAATGTTAACAGTTGACGCTACATTGTCAAAGCACATTTATATTCACACCATTCTCTTTGAGCTTTTTCTGGCAAGAGACACTCTTGACTTCTATGCAGTCAGTTGTTCAAGTTCAATTCTACAGTCAATTATATTTTGATCATGAAAACACTACTACTCTTGCACATATACAAGTAGGATTTTTCCTGAGAGATCTTAGAATGTCAAAAGTACTGCCAATGTACGACAACGAAAAAGTCAACTTAAAAGAGAACAAAAACGATCAGCTTGTTAAGAAATCGGATGGAATCTATGGAGATTTCATGGTATCTCCAAGACGGATTCATCCAAACAACAATATTAGCCGTGTCGAACAAACTTAACAATGCCCATCACACTTTGTGTAGGGAGAGCGAGGGAACAGGCCTTTGCATTTCAATTACTCTTGTCTCTATCAAGCTTGCCCAGACACAAACGAGTTTGTGTTGAACAACGCGACGGCGCATACGGCACCACACCTTTGTTACAACTTCATTGTCTACGTGCAGCTAAACATAAATATCACAGTCCATTAATTCCATTAGAGAATGAGCGCTCCTCAACACAACGGACACGCCGGCGCATCGCCTTGGACTGTAAAACTGAATTACTTGTCTGGTTGTCTCCAAAAACATCTCTATCCACTGGACCTTGCTTAGAAATTAGCCGCATAATACTGTTGGAAATTGAACTGAGGGTTCAGAGTTCTTCAGGGAGCACCGACCAAAGAGTGTTTGTCTCCGGTGACCGTGGCGATAAATGAGAACAATGCGATTTAACAAGGTGTCCATTACTTTGTTCATTATTGGACTTAATCTAATAGCAAACGGTTAGGCCCTAGCTTCTAGCTTTCCTCAGACCAGATTCCTTGACATCGAATTTAAGGAAGTCTTTTAATTTAAATTGAAAGTCAATAACACGTCTTCTCCTTCTCTTTAAGACAGTAAAATGAAGGGAGAAGAAAAATAAAAGCCCATTTAAAACCCCCATGTGTTTTTACTTTCTTCATTATGGAAAAAAGGAGGGAGGAATTGTCTACAGACTTATAATTGGATTGCCGAAGCAGTTTCTTAATTGACTTCTCTATCGTAGCTAATATAAGTGTACATTTTTATGTGTGTTCACCACATCCCAAATTGAACCCAGGAGGTCACCGTTGGCTCTCTAGACGGGACTCATTGGGCACCATTGCGAAGCTAAGAAATTCAATTTAGATGCTGGAGATTGACTGGCTAATTCCAAGGTACCTATAATGGGTTTCTACAGTTGCCTTAATTAAGTTTGCACATTAACGTGCTGGTTACACTCTTTAAACCTCTACATTTCCCTCGTGGTCAACATTTGAGGTAGGGAAGACAAAATTAAAAAATCGCTAGTGCACTAATTGACAAAGTTAAGCGTCCCCTCGGAGCTGCACCTGACAACACAAACAAAAAGCTCATTTGATGGCATACATGGGCTCGTGGTTGCCCATAAAAATCTACTTTTTACTGTAGCTGAGAGGATAGTTTCTTATTGTTAACTTATTTATCCATCTGTCTACCTCTCTTTCTGTTACTCCTACACTATACACAACCAGATGAAGTAACCTCCTGCCAAACTGTCATGTATTTAAATGAGATGCTTAACATGTTTTATAGAGGTTTGTTTTATACACCTGGAACTCAAACTATATTTGTAAATAAACAATAAAAACGGAATAATCTATTGTTTAAAAAAAGTATATTTGAGTTCCAGGTGTACAGTATATAAGGACCTGGCAAAAACAGAATATCAACTGTTCCTCTTTCTAAAACATGTTATGCATGAACACTAACATTTTACAATTATATATACAGTATATATATAAAAAAAACATAAACATCTATATCTACTGAGACTATAGAACTATGATTGATAGGACAAAGAGGTCATTCATTTCTGCCTTAAAAAGGTGAACGTAACTAATGTCAGGACAATAGTGCTCTCTGCAGTGCAATCTCAATTGAAGCTCCTTTCACCCGCTTAGCCAAAGCTTTCCCTCACATATTGATTTTCAATTATGGATTTGTTGCAGTGTCGGTCCCCCTCTTCACTCGCTTCCCTAGCCCGTCACTTTGGTCTTGGCCTACAGCAGCTGCGTCGGCTCCCGATCCCTTACCCTGGTTGAACCTTCAAACCGTCTCACTCCATCTTAAAAGCATTATTCTGTACATCTTAGATACTCTGCTCACAGTTGAATAAAGGACCAATATGTTAAAGGTGAAATTGAGTGAACTAAAATACAATGAAATCAACAAGAATGTAGTTGATTTTAATTTAGCAGAGGACCACGCAGGAGTAAACATGTAGGCTACTCTTTATCAAAACAATTTAAAAACCTCCACATCCTGAAAAAAATGTATACTTAAAAAAAAATATATATTCTCAATAAACGAGACAATTAAGTAACGAGAATAAAGATTTTTATAATCAAACTATACATTTCCATCAAATAGATGCTGCCAAAGTCAATAGTATATTATTGTAATATACAACATTCAATTTGTACCCCATTTCATACACCGAGGTAGAACTACAATATAATTTCCTTTGTTTTCCAAAAACAAAAACAGAACCGCAACACATTACATTATAACTTATTTGTATATCTATAAAAATGAGTTATCTTCTCAAAGTGAATATAAATCAAACTCGTAAAACTACCAACAAAGATATATTTTTAAAACAGCATATAAAAGTAAATTATTACGTGGTTCCTTCATACTTAAAAATGATATTGCATTCCAGTATTACACTTGATAGGAAAACATACTAAAACATACAATCAAACTACTTCAAAATCCATGATTTCCCATCAACTCAAATACCTTTCCTCCTTGCTTTTAGTTTCCTTCTGCTTCTCTGCTAAAGCAAGGTTTTGGATGGGATTTTTATATCATGTCTGGGGAGTTAAAGGGACATTTCACATTCTGCTATTAGCACTAAATTAAGCCTAAATCACTGGGCCTGGCCAACGACCTTGTCCTTTGGTGTGACTTGTACCCTGAATCAGCAATGGGGCCAGGCTCTCTCTCTCTCTCTCTCAGTCCCCCCCCGAGTACTATGAAAGAAGGGTTAATATGGCCTCTCTGCCAAGAACACAATCCTGATTTACTATGGATGCGTCCCAAATGGTACAATATTCCCTTTATAGAGCACTATTTTTGACCTGGGCCCAGAGGGTAACCCATAGGGCTCTTGACAAAAGTAGTGCACCATGTAGGGAATAGGTTGCCATCTGGGACACAGCCTGATTTACTATGGATGCGTCTCAAAATTAAATGGCACCCTGTTCCCTTTATAGTGCTCGACTTTTAACCTGGGCCCGGTTTCCCAAAAGCACCTTAAGGTAATGTCACCGGTAGAACCTTCATAGGAGCATCGTTAAATCTCCGAGCCGTTTTCCAAAACCATCGTTATTAATGTTGCACTTGAAAACGCTTGTAATCTAACGCCGGCCTCAGACTACTCGTAGAACAGAAGAGCTAAGTGCGTCCGATGCTTTTTTTTGCCCTCATGTGTCTCTTTATACACAGAAGATGTCTACTAAACATAGAATCACATGGTTTATCCGTCTCTCCGCCAACAACTTCAGAAAAAAGTTGACTACAAACACAAAGTTGCCAATGTCTTCGCAATTGATAAAAACAAGTGACGCATAAAAAGCTGCTTCAAATGAAAACTGAGATGACTGCATTAAAATATTAACAGTTGGCTATAGGCCTATTTAAATCCTTTTGAAATACATTTAAATGTAGGTGGTAATATTTCTCTAGTAGCTGATCCATCGTCAGTATTGTGAAGTAATTCTAACGCTAAGGTAAGATTTGAAAGGAGAAAGCTGACCCGAGCACTCCCTTTCTTTCGATCATATCAGAATTGACAAATGCTCCAACGAGGCACTTAGCGAACATTCTCTCTGCGTGGTGTTTTGGGAAACGCATGTTACATCTTCGGCTGTTGTAGGAAAGATGCATCGCTAAAAACACTCGTAAGCCTAAGTTCCATCGCTATAGGGAAACCGGGCCTAGGGCACATAGTGTAACTCATCGGGCTCTTGACAAAATGTGTGCACTATGTAGGGAATAGGTTGCCATTTGGGACACAGCCCCTGATTTACTATGACAGTATCAAAGGCACTGATGCAGTGAGGTAAAACAATCTTATTACCAGATTGTCACCGGCTCGCCCATTTTGTTTTATAAGGTTCCTGTCATTTCCTCAAATGTCACGGCGTCGTTATAAACCTCTCGGTTGCATCTCGGGTTAGCTACACGCTCTTCTGAGCACACGGAACGATGTTCGCTATTTATGTCAAGTGGGATTTTATAAGGTTAAAATTGGAGTGGAATATTCTGAAAGGTTCTAAATCAGTGGTTTGACAGGTGCAGGAGCAGTTGAACAGGGCCTCTGTATGCTGCCATGTTCATATTGTCTGTTTCTGCATTGCAGTTCATAGATTAAAAAGAGTTCAATTAAAACATGATTGGCATAGATACATCTAAAACTTAACATTGGGGCCTATAGTCTACAACTATCATAGTAACTCATCATGAATCTATTTTTACCTTACCATATATTCAATGGATTATTATGACACAAAGATAGGAAGGCCTAAATTAACATGACTAGATTGACAAAAAGTAAGAGTGAGTGTTAGAGTACTGCAAACAACAGATCTTTTGGCAAAGTTTCATCATTCAACATGATGCAAGAGACTTTGGGGGAAGCGAAATGATAGGTTGTCAGATAACACCCATCATCCCCCCCCCCCCCCCCAAATAATTACTTGGAGTCTATCAGGGCCGATATGACAAATTGCCGTCGAGGTCAGAGGTGCATGTTTGGCAGCTTCTTAGCACAAAAACGGAGCTTGGAGCAACCGTCCGTCATACGAGGCTGTCAGCACCCTTCTCCTTCCTCCTCCTCCCGTAACTTTGCCAGCCTCGGCATCCCTCTTTCCCGCTCTCCCAGCGCCGATCATTCAGGAACACTCAGATACTCTCCCTCATCCCTCTTTCTTTAAATTCATCCCTCAAACTAAGTCCCTAATGTACTGTAAGGTGACGTGATGTATACAGTGGTGAACCGTGCCCATATGTCATCTATTTGCACAGCTGATGTCTGACTGTGTCTGTTTATATCTACAAGGCACAATGGAGGCCATTTTATTTTTCTGGTGGGGAGAGTACAGCATACAGTCTTGCTCTCAGAAGGCGTGACAGTCCTGTCTAGAAGCCAGTCAAGGCTGACCCTATTTCAAGACAAGGGAAAGCAAACGGGGGTAGGCAGGGCTAGCGCTCCACAGAGCCAGATAAAACAATTCTGCGTTGCGCTGAAATTGCGTCATTTGCTTATCCGGGGCAAATGACTGAGCACACAGTTCTTCCGTCCCGTATATGTTCTGTAAACACACGAGTAATGGAGGGAATTCGGCTAGAGCAGATGATCCTCCTCAGGAGAGTGGATGAAACTTGACCAAAAACCCAAACCTCTCTCTTTCCCTTACTCTGTCTCGCTCTCCTTCTCTCCCCGTTCTTTCCTCTCTCTTTCCAGTCCCCCTCCCTCCCTCCCTCCCTCCCTCATTGTGCCAGATGTTTTAAAAACGACCATCTGAGAGACGGGATGGCCTTAATTCCCTGAATCAGCCCAATGCATTCGTTCACCAGGGCAACACGTAGGTTTAATTGCACACTGTCATGGCGGCCTGACGCAGTGTAAGTGCAACATGTAATTATTGAAAATAGATTATGTTCAGAATGGTGCTGATTGCCTCAGAGAGCCGTAGTGCAATATTCTCAAACTTGTTCAAATTAAAACTTGAAAAGACAGTCCAAAGAAGATGATTCTTGACTTTGAGAACAACAGAGTGAGCTCATTTTTAAATAGAACCAAGGTAGATGAATATCATAACACTTCAAACGTATTTTCTGCTTTGAGCATTTCCCAAATAATTAGCCTTGACTATTGGGGCTAAAAACTTTACTGCTGCTCTAGTAAAGACTACATGATATCAGAATTAAAAGATGATTGAAGATTACAGCTGTAATAATTAGACATTTATGGAGCAAAATGACTAATAAAACAAATTCAAATTGGGATTTCTGAATGCTTTCAGGCTACACATTTCATTTCAAACCTTTTCTTTCCCCAAGTTGTCCAATCAAAAACTGATTCTGGAACAATGAAAAGAATGACAGACCACAGACTCATTACAAAGCTTGATAGTCTCCACCAACCTCCCAGAGCACCTAATTTAGCATTGAGATGGGGTCTCGATGTGGAGTTGACTGGGCCTAATTCCTACACGGTAACCGAAGGTTGAGGGCCGTTTCCTGTGTGAGCCGAGTCAGCCAAGTCAAAGGGTCAAATGAGTTTCTACTTCCAGAGTCACATTATCCGGGTTTTTAAATCAAGCTTCCCTCACCTCAAGGTCTACCTGTTAAACAAGTCCAATTAATTTTCAGTTGGAGCAATGTATACAGCTAGCTGCCTATGTGGTTGTTTAGTAAGAGGAACACAACACATGGCATTTAACTCTACAGTGAAGGATGAATCATATTATCATTTCCATTTACTGTTTGAGCTAAATACACAGGGACAAACGGCTTAAGTACACAAGACAAAGAAGAAATCACCTAGAATACATTATAGCTTTAGTCTCACATTGGGTGTGAGATATATTAGAGTTATGGGGGAATATCTTTGTTATGAAGAGGCTGCAAAGAAGCACTAAGTGTTTGTTAGTTTTCATGAATTTTAAATCGGCACATCTGTAAACAAAAACAGCCAAAATCCATTTAGCGCCTCAGCCTCTCAAAGTGATGTGTCGGCGGTTTTGACATTTATAAACAACCTTCAGAACAAAACTCTGACGCCACAAAATCACTATTGTGCCTCTGCATTTTCCTAGGGATTGATTTGGTGACTTGGATGCTGATGTAGCGCAACAAACAAAATGGCTGCTTGACACAATCACACGCCAACACAAACAACGTATTCCTCCACAGAGTGACTTGTGAGAAGTAGTTCCGACTTCCCCACTGAGCCGCTTGCCTCCAGCTTGTTACCAGTCCTCCTAAAAGTGATCCCATGGCCTTTCCTTTTCATCTAACACAGCGGTATTCTTCCTCTCTAATCAGGGACTGATTTAGACCTGAGACACCAGGTGGGTGCAATTAATTATCAGGTAGAACAGAAAACCAGCGGGCTCCGGACCTCGTAGGGTAAGATTTCAATTCCCTTGGGTTAGCCCATCCAAATTCATGCAATTGCTCTCACATGTTCCATGTTCTCATCAAATTCAGCATGACTGCCATTTTGGAAGGTTGATATCCTGACAGTTCTTTGATAAGAACAGAAAACTAATGGCATCATCAGCACCAGTCCTGATGAGCAGCAGTTTGATGACTTAACAACATCCTACTGTATTAGCAGTATTGGTACTGGACACAATCTATCCCAGGGACGCAATACTGTACCACCACCCCATGTTATGTCCTGCTGGGGGACAGCCGCACAGTAATTGGCTTACAGGGATACAGCCTTCGCTATCCGCTGTATGTCTGACAGTGGCTTGAAAAGGAATAGCCGAGTTTCGGACCCTTGGGATACTGAAGCAGAACAGTATGCAGTCTTCATCTGACTGCGGTGAAACTACAGTGCCAGAGCCTGTAGAACTGAAAGGAGTTTGCTCTAGTTCTTGATGAAGACATCCTGCCTCACATCAATACATGTCAAACAGTCTGTAATCAGTTCATAATGGATGCAGAGAGAGTTCCACTCGACTTCTCCTACGCTACGTCTCATCTGTGGTACTGAGAGACTGAAACCGCACAGGTGCTATTTCTTTGTGAACTATTCGGAAAAAGCTTTCATATTTACATTTGCGATGTTAAGAGCAGCCATTCAGGGCAATTCAGTGTGTGTGTGTCTATGTTTGTGCGTGCGTCAGCCTCCGCATCAATCTCTCTCCACCGTGTTGCCTCTTCGGCCCTCTCTCACCTACCCTCGCCACACGCTGCGTGACCAGCTTCCATTTCACGGCGAGAGGTAAATATTCCCTTAATGATAGCATCACCAAGCCCCACCGCTGCAGATTGCAGGTGTATTACCTTTCTGAGAATACAACTTTGCCCTTATCTCTCTAGCCCAGACAGGCCGTTGAAGGGGGATAGAGAAGGAGTACAGGCATACAGAGGCATTAGACGACAGGCAGGCAGAGCCTCTGGCCTGCACAAAAGACGGCAAAGGTATCGCTCGTGCGGCGAGGAGAGTAGACATTATCGGACACTCAACTGGATCGTCCCAAGGTACCGTTTTTTGAGCGCTGCTGATGTTTAGAGTTTTGTTTTTGCTGCGATGATTAAGTGCACCAGTAGGCTTGTTGGTTACTGGGTGGTGGTCAGTGAGACTCTATTTGGAGTCAGCGCTTTTGTGGCTAGTTCTGTGCCAGGTTGTTTCAGTTAGGCCTGTATTTACTCTATATTTCACATTACGTACCATTGTAATGACTGAAAAACGTACGCATTTCAAATCATTTTTATTACAGAATGCTATAGTTAAATATAAGGTAATTAAATGTCAATTGCCTCATTATGTATATGTCTACCTCAAAATGTTAAATTCTTAAAATAGGACATTTTAGTGAGTCCAGAGGGCACCATTTTAAGTCTCCACAACTCACTTGGAAATAGTTCCAATGCACTATTCAACCATAGAGGCCTGTTCATTTGGATAACCCATTAACAAGGTATGTATAAGTAATTTCAATCACGCAAATCCCTTTTAATTAAAAAAATTCATTGTAAACTACTGAACCTTTACGTCTGCTTACGATTTGCAATAATCAACTCGCAATTAATATGACTGTTAACAGTATTTTCCTTTTTAAGTCCACCTCTTTGCAGGTTCTTAAATAGGACAACTCTTGAACGATAACAAAAGCCGTTGAAGAGGAATTCAACATGAATTGCTTTTTGTTGTCTTTTTTTTAAGAGCACAGTATTGCTATAAGTTTCCTGTTCTTCTAATACAAAGTAATGTGGATGGTAATTAAGTGAGAATTTAACAATATGCGGGTGAAATGGCCTTTCGTCTTTTAGTGGGGCCGTCTCCCTGCTCATTTTCAATGTGGTCAAGGACATGGACTTAGAAGCTATATTTCAGTATTAATAACTCAGCCCACACTGTAAATTAGCCTCGTTCAAACCCCGTAAATAATTACCAATGTGTAAAATTCCCTCATTCTTAAGCCTTAGAGACTTCTAAACTATAATAATGAATTATGTCCACTATTTAATGTAAAAAATGTCAAACACGGATATTCAATTGACTTGAGAAAACGGGAATAAATGGCCGCCAAATTCAACACGTAAACAAATGGAATTTAAAACAATTATTTATATGAGTAATAGTTTACTCTGTGACTTGTTCTACTGGCAAATGTGATTTTAGGGAGCTTTGAAAATTGCCCTGAAAATCTATCTGTTTGTCACGATCATTTTGACAAAAAAAAGTCACAATATTCCAAAAGATACATTTGACAAACTAAAGACATGTAACAAGATTACTGTGGTTTAGGCTGCTCAACAGAAAAATAATAACTATTTGAAGTGTCATAATTCTTTGGTATTCATTAAAATACGTACATTTTGCGAAACACAGGCCTACTTCGGCTTCGCACACATACCTTCTGTGCTCATCCCAACATCATCCGCCATTTTGTGAAATCACAGATGCGCAGCATCGCAGATGCACAGTCTCAATATCCTAAAATGGCAGCTCTCGGTTACGAAACGCCAAACGAAACAAACAGAACCTTCTAATAGATCCACATTTCTTGAACAGGTACTAGACCTCTGGATGTTTTAATAAACTAACTAAACACTAACTATGGTCAATGGGTCCTCAAAGCACAGGCGGGATCAGTTTCAAAGGATAGATATGTATCTGCCATGATAGAGACTCAATCCACATTACCCGGCTAACCTCTCTGCATTGGCTAACTCTTAATCCTCTCAATGTAGGGTTAGAGTCTCCCTGACCCCTCCCCCCATCTTACCCTACGCCTTTCTCTGTTCTCAGGGGGCCTGACATTGTGCATTACTGTACAATACACAACACGCTGCCCCCACGCTGCCTCCCCTAAGAAAAGATGGGCCAGTAGAGAAGAGAGTGCTCATGGGTAGCGAGTGCTGAGCGGCCCACTGCTGACGGTGGGGATTGTGGGAAATCACCATGGGGCAGCGTGGAGCGCCGTCAGACACACCAAAGGGAGAAGAGAGGAGAGAACATTGGAGGGAGAAAGGGAGGGATGGGAGGGATGAGTGGATGGATAAGTGGAGGGTGAGACAGGCGTGGGCAGAGTACTAGTAGCTGCATTCACTACTCATCCTGCAGGGGGTGTGAGTCTGTGTGAGTGGGTGGGTGAGTGAGAGCGTGTGTGTCAAGCGAATCACACCAGAGGGGTCATCAGTCACCGGGTGGGTGAGCAGATGGGATGGTAGCCGGGGAGGGTAGCAGCTAGGAGGGATGTTCTCTGTGTACTGTACAGGAGCAGAAACATTGATATGGATAAAGACATGCTTGATGGCCTGTCAGAACTGACAAGGGTGGATCGTCAGGATACATGTCGTTCCATCCAAAACGCCTCTAGGCTGGGTTAGATTCGTCAGTTACTTGAAGTGACTCGATCATGCACAGCTACCGAGCGTCGGAAATAGCTAACGGCCTCAAGAACCTTGCACTTTTTTTTGCTGGACTTTTGCGATGGTTATTGTAAAGCTTCCGAGCAGGAAAGTTACTCACCTTTCCCAGATCATTAACTGTTATTTAGATTATCATTACTATTGTTTGTGTATTGTATCATTATAAAACAATATGTTACATTACTAATATACATATTCATAGTACTTAGTATTATATTCATTCAGAAAATCAAGACACTTACATTTACAGACTCCCACTCCCTCTGACCTCAGACAGATGCTTGGACCTGCAGGAGAAAGAGAGAAGAAGACATTATAGAGAGGCTGTTTTCTGACCCCTCCCCACCGCCCTCTTTATTACAACGTACACTACAGCAACACGCCTCAGCTTCTAACACATGAGACCGGCTCTGACTACAGGCTATACAAGCCACCATGATTCAGCCTTTACAAGAACCGAGGAAAAACAGGAATCAACACACAAAAAAAAAACTCCAATGGCCTCATTTTCCTATTTTCATATAAAGACAGGAGCCAGGCTGAATTCATAAAGATCTCAGCGGGAGCAGATTGGTGTTGTGTACCGGGAGCTGTGGCCCTGGCCCTCTACAATCTGAAGGACCTAACACAATTCAAACTCTCATCAATTAGGAATAGAAGAAGCTATTCGGCACCAAATGTGCCATTTATATGGGCGATGTCAGCCAAAGTACTGCTAATCATTGGCAGTTTAATTGCAGACATGGAGCAGGTTGGAGAGTTAAATGGCGCTGAATGGTTAGCTGTATTTATCCGTCACCAGTAGCTCTAGAGCTCCATCTACTGGTTGTGTTACCCTCAAGTAGAGCCTCACCATAACCTGTTTGAAACAAAAACAAGTATTTCCCTATTAAAAGCTGCAATATGTAACTTTTTGGGCAACCCCGACCAAATTCACATAGGAATGTGAGTTATAGATCTGTCATTGCAATTGAAATCAAGTCTAAGAAGCGGTAGATCTGTTCTATATGCGCTATTTCTATGCTTCACGTTCGTAATTTTTTTTTTTTTTTTTTTATACATCTTTTACTGTCCGTGTTGTACACCAGCTTCAAACAGCTGAAAATACTATATTTTTAGTAATTGAAAATATATTTCACAGCGGTTTAGATGGTACAATGATTCTCTAAACTATGCATTGCTTGTTTTGTCACAAACTGTAATTAGGCAAACTATTCAAATTTTAGCAACCCGGAAATGGTGGAGCGATTTCTGCATACTGCACCTTTAAAAGTAATGCAATATGCTTTTTAAACATAACATATACGTCATTGACTGAATAATCCGTTTGGATTGTTGCTGCTGTACTGTGACATGATAACAACTGCTGTACCACAACTGCAGCTGTGAATACAGCTGACCTTACATCCTATTATTTGTTACCTAAAACATAAGGGGGTGTTATATAAACATGGCTACCCTTACATAGCATATAACCTGCATATATGGACATATTTAAATCGGTCCCTATCCCAGTCTGTTGTCCCCATATGCTTCAAGATGGCTACCATTGTTCCTGTACCCCGTAGCATTCACTTCTGTCATCATGAAGTGCTTTGAGAGGCTAGACAAGGATCATATCACTGCCACCTTACCGGCCACCCTAGGCCCATTTCAGTTTGCATACAGCCCCAACAGGTCCACAGATGACGCAATCGCACTGCACACTGCCCTATCCCATCTGGACAAGAGGAATACCTATGTAAGAATGCTGTTCATTGACTACAGCTCAGCATTCAACACCATAGTACCCTCCAAGCTCATCATCAAGCTGGAGGCCCTGTGTCTCAACCCCGCCCTGTGCAACTGGGTCCTGGACTTTCTGACGGGCCGCCCCCAGGTGGTGAAGGTAGGAAACAACATCTCCACTTCACTGACTCTCAACACAGGGGCCTCACAAGGGTGTGTGCTCAGCCCTCTCCTGTACTCCCTGTTCACCCATGACTGCGTGGTCACGCACGCCTCCAACTCAATCATCAAGTTTGCAGGCGACACAACAGTAGTAGGCTTGATTACCAACAATGACGAGACAGCCTACAGGGAGGAGTTGGGGGCACTCAGAGTGTGGTGTCAGGAAAACAACCTCTCACTCAACATCAACAAAACAAAGATGATGATCGTGGACTTCAGGAAACAGCAGAGGGAGCACCCCTCTATCCACATCGAAGGGTCAAAAGTGGAGAAGTTGAAAGTTTCAAGTTCCTCGGCGTACACAGACAAACTGAAATGGTCCACCCACAGGGACAGTGGCGCAACAGCGCCTCTTCAACCTCAGGAGGCTGAAGAAATGTGGCTTGTCACCCAAAACCCTGACAAACTTTTACAGATGCACAATCGAGAGCATCCTGTCAGGCTGTATCACCGCCTGGTATGGCAACTGCAAGGCTCTCCAGAGGGTAGTGAGGTCTGCACAACGCATCACCGGGGGCAAACTACCTGCCCTCCAGGACACTTACAGCACCCGATGTCACAGGAAGGCCAAAAAGATCATCAAGGACAACAACCACCCGAGCCACTGCCTGTTCACAACACTATCATCCAGAAGGCGAGGTTAGTACAGGTGCATCAAAGATGGGACCGAGAGATTGAGAAACAGCTTCCATCAGACTGCTAAACAGCAATCACTAACTCAGAGAGGCTGCTGCCCACATTGAGACCCAATCACTGGACACTTTAATAAATGGATCACTAGTCACTTCAAACAATGCCACTCTGATAAAGTCTACATATCTTACATTACTCATATCACATGTATATACTGTATTGAGACCCAATCACTGAACACTACTGTATTTTATACCATCTACTGCACCTTGCCTATGCCGCTCGGCCATCACTCATCCATATACTTATATGTACATATTCTCATTCACCCCTTTAGATTTGTGTGTATTAGGTAGTTGTTGGGGAATTGTTAGATTACTTGTTAGATTTGTGTGCATTAGGTAGTTGTTGGGAATTGTTAGATTATTTGTTAGATATTACTGCACTGTTGGAACTAGAAGCACAAGCATTTTGCTACACTCACATTAACATCTGCTAACCACGTGTATGTGACCAATGACATTTGATTTGATTTGATTTGAACACGGGGGGTCTCCGTACCATGGAGAGATCATCTCTTTCAGTCTGGGTTTCCTACCTCTAATAGATGCAGAAAAACAGTCCTCTTCTATGATGTCCTAACCCTCCGGCCCTATAACAACTAATACATTATAAATATGGTACATATCTCCAGGATATCAGGCAGCGTCTTCTGAGTTAATGATCCAAGGGATGAGTTTCATCATGAACCAGCGTCTCTTCAAAAAGAGAAGGACACCGCCATGTTCTCTGAGAGTCAGAGACACAGCGTGCGTCTGGACTCAATCAGCACAGCCGAGTCCCTGGTCTGCACGTTATGAGGGACAAACGTGGGCGTCTTCTGTTCTGTTCACACACACACACACACACACACACACACACACACACACACACACACACACACACACACACACACACACACACACACACACACACACACACACACACACACACACACACACACACACACACACACACACACACACACACACAGTCAGGGGCCAATGGCTTCTAGCTAGCTAGCAAATGAGAACATCAAAGGGTCTACGTCTCAAATGTGATGCCACATTTTGAGTCTCTTCTCAAAAAGCTGAGGACAACAATGGGGCTGATACAGATGAGACTGCTTGCTGGGCAGGGAGATACGCTAGTCCTTTGTTTGTTCTTTGCAATAGGACAGTGAAGTACCACAACTGCAGAGAGCTACAGGTAGGAGGAATGAACGAATGACTGGGGAATGTAAAATTATAGGGAATGAGTTGCTTTTGTTGGCTAACCTCAGGGGGACCTTCGACTTTTGTTGTGCTACTTTTATTTTATTTTACGTAGAAAATTGGAAAATAACAAGCATATACAATTTCTTAATGCAAAATTGTTTCCCTTTGTCATTCAAACATAATATGAAAAGACCAAGGGCAGTTTATGCCCTCCAAACTGCTCTCCATTCCCACTCTAATTATCCTGCAAAAAGGTGCTCCTTACTAGGGAAGGAGACTATTTGTAGTGAAGGAAGAAATTACGGAGGAACAAAAATAAAAATGGTTGATTCTCATCGCAGGTGAGGTTAGAGCCTAGCAGCAGACAGTCCACCGTCTAACAGTTACGGTGTGTGTGTGTGTGTGGCTGTGCGCAAGCATACATATCTCTGTGTGTGTGTGTGTGTGTGTGTGTGTGTGTGTGTGTGTGTGTGTGTGTGTGTGTGTGTGTGTGTGTGTGTGTGTGTGTGTGTGTGTGTGTGTGTGTGTGTGTGTGTGTCCGTTTCAAGTTTCACGTTTTAATTATGTGCACAAATACAGTGAAATGCCTTTCTTGCAAGCTCCAAACCCAACAAAGCAGGAGTTAATATATCACTCAAAATAACATAAGGACAAAAACACATGAGAAATAAAAATAGAAATAAGAACAAGAGAAAGTAAGAAGCTATATACCAGGTCAGTTCCAATACCATATTTACAATGTGCAGGGATACTGGAGTGATGGAGGTAGATATGTATAGGGGTAAGGTGACTAGGCATCAGGATATATGATAAACAGAGTAGCAGCAGCATCAATTCTGATTGTGTGTGTGTGTGTGTGTGTGTGTGTGTGTGTGTGTGTGTGTGTGTGTGTGTGTGTGTGTGTGTGTGTGTGTGTGTGTGTGTGTGTGTGTGTGTGTGTGTGTGTGTGTGTGTTTAAAGTCAGTATAAATGCGTGCGCATGCAGGGATTTTCAGTGTTAACTTAAACGACTAAAACCAGATATAAAGTATGTAGAAAAGATAATGGACGTATATTCTTTAATAATATAATCTTTGCGAACTAACAATCACTAAAATAAAACATAGACCGTCAAGGAGAATAGAAAATTGCAAAAACAATGAATTCATTTTGTTATTATGTTTGAGCCAAATGACAGCATTAATCATGGCAAAATGCAAAGAATTGCAGGAAGCTAGCTCTAAAACTGGAAAGTGTACGCTTAGCTCCATGGCAGAATATGTAGAATCACAGGAAATTGGCTTTAAAACTGTGTGTGAGGGGCCGACAGTAGGGTGACAGCAGGCGATGCACCAGGGGCCCGGGTGATCTGCTCTGTGGAGGACGGAGAGGACGGAGCCCATACCCCCGTCCCCCTAAAAGGAGCCTCTCTCAGGGCCTTAGCATCACAGGGGCCCCCTTGGCAGGTGACTTCCAATGGAGACCCTTTCAGTGATGGAGACCCATGGGGGAGACTGCACCGAGTTACCCCAGCTCCCCTCACTCTACCCTGGGCTAATTATGTGGAGCTCCCCTGCTCCCTGTGGCCCTAGACAGATGAAACAGCTAGCGATACAGTAAAGGTTGAGGGCTTGGGGAGTGAGGGGCAGGTTTCGTTCCAAACCAATGGCCAGGTAAAGGTGTGCCACGTGTCAGAAAGTTCCCCAGAAGGCACCTTAGGGAACATGGGGTACTCTTGAAGAATACAGTTAGGAACTTCAGTTTGGTTCCTTGTCCCAGCAGACTTTCTACAGAATAAAACTGACTGAACTTTTATGCAGGTGCGGTGAATGTTATGCGATTCCAACTTACCAGTAGTTTTTAGTTAACAGTGAGTGCATTTCATCTATCTCCTTCGACAACTCTCACCTTTGTAAAAATAACCAAGCATTTTCAGTGCATAGAAACATGCACACACACACTCAACATTGATGAATACAGAGCTATGATTGGTGGATTTATGTAGTTTTGATTTCCCTTTCCCCGGCGACTGGTTGACCTTAGGACTGTTATTGAGATGGCTTGTCAAGTGGGCCGGTAAAGGACTCATCTTAATCAGATGGAAAGGACAGGCAGAGAGAGAAAAAGAGAGAGAGCGAGAAAGAGACAGAGAGAGAGCGAGAGAGAAAGGGGGAAAAAGAGAAAGAGACAGAGAGAGAGAAGGAGAGACAAAGAGAGAGAAAGAGACCAAGAGAGAGAGGGGGAGAAAGAGAGAAAGACCAAGAGAGAGAAAGAGGAGACAACCAACATACTGTAAGCTTTAGCAGTTGGTGTGTATGTGTGTCCACTTTACTCCACCTGTCTGTAAGACTTTTGAAAGCCCTTACTGCATTCTGCAGATGTATGGGAATGTATACATGTTTAAATTCAACCCCTGCAGTATGGGTTTCACTGAACATATGTGGCGTACCAACTCCAGCAATATCCCTTATTCTGGCAAAATGACAATGTCAACAACAGGGATGGTCTATGATCTGTTTCATATTCTGCTGTTTGTTTGTACACCTGGTTTGACTGAAAACCTCTACTTAATCCGAAATTCAGAATACAAGCTGTCAGATCACCTTGGAAATCCAGTACAACGGAAACTTTGGAATAAACCCTGCCACATTTAAACGTCTGAGTTAACTGTTAGCCTAATTTCCTTTAAGGTTCCTCAAATCACAGTCAGTCTAACTCTGGCCATGTCTGGTTCATACGGTATCCATATGAGGACAAACAGAGTCTGGATTACACCGACACTAACTCCCTGCGAGGCTGAGGCTGTCCTAATATGGACACCATTGGCACTGAACAGGTTAACAACATGACATCTAATCCAGCCAACAGGTAATTCATTCATTAACATCCTCTTAACGCTTTCTGAGAGCTTAATCATGTCCAGTCTCAAGGGTGATTACACATTACACACCGCTCCCAGTCTCTTCGGCAATACACACACGCACAGACGCGACACGTACCCACACGATGAAGTCCTCGGATTAGGGGATGTTCTCTAACACAAGGTTATGTTAAGCACGATGTCGGACGGTGACGAGACACTGATCAGGCCATCATCTCTTCCTCACACTCGTCTTCTGCGGCAGCCTGCTACATGTACTGTACTCCAGCTGAATGAAAGGCCTTTAATAAAGGGAAGTTGTGGGGCTAGTTTCTCCAGGGTGTTATGCTCTTGTGATCTCGCAGAGAAGGCTACGACAGTAGCTAACCGCTGCTCTGGTACATGGATATGGTACTGTGTGTGTGTGTGTGTGTGTGTGTGTGTGTGTGTGTGTGTGTGTGTGTGTGTGTGTGTGTGTGTGTGTGTGTGTGTGCATCGGTGTGTGTGTGCATCGGTGTGTGTGTGTGTGTGTGTGTGTATGTGTGCGTTCTTCACTTTCCTACGTCTCACAATCCTCCACGTCAGGCTAGCTTAGTAAGGCAAGGGAAAAGAGGACTGCGACGGTGAACGAGGTCAACAGTGAAATACACTGCGTATTCAGAAACACGTCGGCATCTCTGTGGGCGTTGCGTACGGAATATATGTTTCTGCAGACCTTAAGGTGACTAACATCCGTGTACAAAGCAGATAACCACCACATGCACGTTAGCCATTCTCTACACACCACTCGTTGCAGGGAGATCCTAGTTAGTAGATATACAGCTGGGGTCATAACGTGGCAGCAGAAAGCTAGGCTACATCCTAAATGGCCCCCTATTCCCTATGTACTTTTGAGCAGAGCGCATAAGGTGCTACATAGGGAATAGGTTGCCGTTTGGGACGCATGCCTGGCTTGTGTGTTCCCAATCTGCATCGTAAATCATAAAGCCTTCCCAGGTCTGCCATAAAATATTCATATCACAGTTTAAGAGAGACACCCGGTTCGTTTTCAGCCCCATCTTAATTCCATTTTACGACGAGCAAATATTCTTAGTACACACACTCCTTTAGATTGATTAATAATGGTTACAGGGTTTTCTATAAATCAGACAGGGGCAGGAGGGCATGGTGGGATGTGAATGAGGATTACTATTACTGTTTGTGTGGGGCGAGGGGGCTGTGTGTGTGTGTGTTCATTCTTCAGTGTGTGAGCATTGTAAACAGCGGTCTAAAGTTGCCTGGGAAAGCCGTCGTTCTTCGTCGAGGAACATTCTACCAGGTGCAGTTGGGAAGGCAGTCAAAGTTACATTATCATGTCACCCACAGATCCTATGAGTGTGTTCATGCTCTCTCGTCTTGCTGTTGATTAGGGATCACACACACACACACACACACACACACACACACACACACACACACACACACACACACACACACACACACACACACACACACACACACACACACACACACACACACACACACACACACACACACACACACACACACACACGATTCGCAGAGCCTGACATACAAATCCATATTGGAAGAAAAATGGCTGCTGTCGCTCCCATCGCTGAAAGGCCTCCACCCGTCCACCTTTACAAAGAAAACGACTATTCTCTCTCCTCTTTCCTCTCCTGCAATTTGGCTGCTAATCAGAAAGCATCAGCTGGTTGGTGGGTTCTGGATTTCCTCACCTAGTGCCTCAAACCATTCTCTCCCTGCTCCTCCTGGACATAAAGGAGTCATTTACGCTACATCTATCTTTTTTTAAAAGCCATTATGCCGTGTTAGCCGCGCTTGATTGTTTCTTCATTGAATTTGGGGGCCTGCCGTTGCCCTTCAGGTCCTGGCAAAATTATCATGTTTCTTTTCTACCCCTCCCTCTCCTCCTCTCCTCTCCTCCTCCTCTCCTCCTCCTCTCCTCCCTCTCAAGTCCATTATCCCCAAAACAAATAGTTATAGTAACCAGGACCTCTCTGTTTAAAACAGAAATCTACAGTCAGAATACATCCCTAATGCCAATTATTCAGTCATGTAAGACTGAGACAATGGGCCTGTCTCAATATGCGTACTCAAAATAGTACCCTGATTGTGGATGTGAAAATATAACATTTTATAGTAAGTGACAATTCAAAAATTCGGTATGCTTTAAATGCCAGGATGTCATACTCACTTTCTGCTTTTCATCTAGTTACTGAGGTGAATCATGTTCAGAATTCACTGCATGCTATTGAGGTGAATCATGTTCAGAATTCACTGCATGCTATTGAGGAGGTGAATCATGTTCAGAGTTCACTGCATGCTATTGAGGAGGTGAATCATGTTCAGAATTCACTGCATGCTATTGAGGAGGTGAATCATGTTCAGAATTCACTGCATGCTATTGAGGAGGTGAATCATGTTCAGAATTCACTGCATGATATTGAGGAGGTGAATCATGTTCAGAATTTGCTGCATGCTATTGAGGAGGTGAATCATGTTCAGAATTCACTGCATGCTATTGAGGAGGTGAATCATGTTCAGAATTCACTGCATGCTACTGAGGAGGTGAATCATGTTCAGAATTTGCTGCAAGCTACTGAGGAGGTGAATCATGTTCAGAATTCACTGCATGCTATTGAGGAGGTGAATCATGTTCAGAATTCACTGCATGCTACTGAGGAGGTGAATCATGTTCAGAATTTGCTGCAAGCTACTGAGGAGGTGAATCATGTTCAGACCCAGGTGTGTTTCACAACAGCTGATAATCAGATAAGCGGACGGGCTGTATCAAAATGAACAAATGGCGGGAAACAACCCAATTGCGCATAGATGAGCCTTCTCAGTATGTATGTTGATATAGTATGTAGATTAGTATACAGTAAGTAGCAGGAGAGACAGACACGGCCAACATCATATGGACAGTGCTGTATCACTATCATAAGACAATTCCGTCTCTTTCCTATGCAGAGAGAGAGAGAGAGACAAGAGATGGATGGAGAAAGAGAGCGAGAAAGAGGAGAAGGATGGAGAGAGAAAGAGAGACGTTGATGGATGGAGAGAGAGAGAAGAGATGGATGGAGAGAGAGAGAGAGAGAGAGAGAGAAGAGAGAGAGAGAAGAGATGAATGGAGAGAGAGAGAGAGAAAGAAGAGGTGGATGGAGAGAGAGAGAGAGAGAGAGAGAGAGAGAAGAGATGGATGGAGAGAGAGAGCCTGTGTAGCATGTCTTCTGATTGAGTGGTCGGAAGCCTACACTGCTACAACCACAGAGCCTCACACAGGCAGGGCCAGGCAGGGTGGGATGATGCATGCTGGCCCTAACCCAGGGTGACAGGGGAGGAAATGAAGGAGTCCCAGGGAGGGAGCAGGGCAGAGAGTGGCTCTCTGAGGGCTGCGTTCCAAATGCCACCCTATTCCCTATGCAGTGCACTACTTTGGACCAGGGTCCATGGGGAATAGGGAGCATTTTGGACACAAGCTTAGTTTAAGTGAGCCTCTCTAGGGCTGAACAGTGGGAAGGTCACACTCAGGGAGAGAAGGGACTAACTCGCTAGATAGGTACAGTGAAATGTCTTGTTTTACAGGGTCAGCCATAGTAGTACAACCCCTGGAGCATATTAGGGGTAAGTGCCTTGCTCAAGGGCACATCGGACGATTTCTCACCTTGTTGACTCTGGTATTTCGAACCAGCGACATTTCGGTCACTGGCCCAACGCTCTAACCACTACAGAAGAAGTTAGCGGAGTGGCCAGTGTTAACAATGAAAGACAGGGGATTCATCTGGTAGTGGGAAGGTCACACAGTTAAACAGAAAGAGAAATGGAGCAACTCACTGGATGCACAGAGGGAGAGAGAGAGTTAGCTGGGCCTATATATAGAAAAGAGGTTAGCTGAGGGGTTCGTGTTTCATGGGATTGAAGACAAAGGTGATGGTGAGAATTGTAATGACCATCAGGGATAAAAGGTCATCTTCTCTACAGTGTTACAGTTACATTACCATAAATATGAATCCCTGCAAAAAGACTTCCCTCCCAACACTCTCAAAACGGGGCTACTTATATGTGGTTTTGACACACACAGTACCACAGAAATGAAGCTCTCCATTTCCCTCTCTTAATTCAATTAGCCCACGCCCAGTAGGTGGGGCAGCAGCGAGTTCATTGGAGGACACACGGGAGCAGCGATTGGTTTGCGCACAGGCCTATTTATTGTAGTCAACTGATGAACAGAAAACGCTGTCCTGACTGTTCTGCAATTATTTTGTAATGAAACTCAACAGGTAATCAAGCTGGACGCCTCGGAGACATTAGGAGCCAATGTTACAGTACTCCGAGTCATTTCTCCAGTGTGTCTCTGCCGCTTGTTATTCGTTTTTTTTACATTTCAAACGCTGTCCTATGAACTTATTAAAATGACTCATCCAAACCTTCGTTCCTGGTCGCTGTGCATATGTTATTTCGAGCCATTGTCAGCTCTGATAGACTTTTTCTGTCTCTCTTTCTCGCTCTTTCTAGTTAGCGACAGCTCTCTGACCTCCCTGGATACTGAAAGTACTCTTCCTTCTATGTACAGTAGTCTAATACTGTAGTCTGGTCGCTGAGGACATCAGTTCCTATGGTGAGACACTGTGCAGCTCTCTGTGTCCCTGCCCTCCCTACTCCCCCCACTGTCTCTCTGTGCCTTGCTCCATTGCTCCTGGTTCCACCAGCCCCAGGGTATAGGCAGAAGGCTGTTCCCCAAGCCAGCCCTACCCAGGCTAGGCACGAATACAGGTGAAGAGAGGGCTATCAGCGGCAGGGGCCCCAGTGGGCGCGAGACTAATAGCGTGGCTCTGAATGGATGGCATAAGTACAAGTCATAGTTATAGTAAGCCCATGCCCAGGCTCCGTCCAGCCGTGTTCTATGGAGCTGAGAGCCAGGGAGTCAGACCTGCCACTGGACACGCTGCTTCACGGCCCTCCCTACGGGCATGAGGAGGGGGTGGACGCAAGGCGAAAGGGGAGGCCTGTCAAGACCAGAGCTGGATCCGCCCGGACGCATTATCCTTGCCGGGTACTGGTCCCTGAGTGGACAATCCTCTCCCATTAATCTATTATTATCTAGATTATTACGACCCTCACTGCATTGTTGGGAAAGGAAGAATGTCCCTGTACTGTTTTACACCTGTGTGTCCTGTGCACGTGAAACGTAGAAACGTAGAAACTTGATGGAACTACACATATTACTTTCTCTCTTATTTCCTCTGTCTGTCTGTCTCGGTCTCCTGTCTCACTGACCTGTTTTACAAATAGTGTGAGGGGATGGAATGGAGGAGGAGAAGGAGGAAGGCTGACTGGATGGAATGGAGGAGGAGAAGGAGGGAGGCTGACTGGATGGAATGGAGGAGGAGAAGGAGGGAGGCTGACTGGATGGAATGGAGGAGGAGAAGGAGGGAGGCTATTGGATGGAATGAAGGAGGAGAAGGAGGGAGGCTGACTGGACGGAATGGAGGAGGAGAAGGAGGGAGGCTGACTGGATGGAATGGAGGAGAAGAAGGAGGGAGGCTAACTGGATGGAATGAGTCAGGGTATTTCCATGGAACGGATGGGACACAATACCAATCCACTTTCACAATTGGCATACCCAGTCAGACCAATAGACCATGCATAGCAATGTAGTTATGCACTTTGTCTTCATCCTTTCTCTAGCAACAAGCTAACAGTTATAGTGACTGTAGTCACCATACACATATGCTGTGCATCACTAGCAATGCGGTGTCAGACTAGCACATTTTCTGCTTAGATAAATAGCAGACACATGAAGGACACATTTGTAATGGGGGACTTTGCAATGAAGAGCCGCTGTTCATTGACAGGTGCCTCATATAAAGTGACCCCAATTACACAGACAAACAGGAGACTCATGATCACTGCACCGTAAAAACACACGGATAATTACAAATGTAATGATCTGTGACATGTAAAAACGTATTTCCGATGCTTCTTTCCTGCTATTATGGCGAACAAAGAGATACACAGAGGAAGTATTAGCATCAAAAAGTCATTGGTGCCTCTGCAGTGGAAAATGAAGTATATCACACACACACACACACACACACACACACACACACACACACACACACACACACACACACACACACACACACACACACACACACACACACACACACACACACACACACACACACACTGAGTAGCTGCAGTGAGGGCTTGTGGCCAGAGGAGGGGGTCCCTGTATCTCAGGAGTCATTTCTCCACACAACATAGTCATAGTAGGCCCTGCCCAGACACACACACACACACACACACACACACACACACACACACACACACACACACACACACACACACACACACACACACACACACACACACACACACACACACACACACACACACACACACACACACACAGGGTATTTGATGCTGTGATGTATAAAGAGATGTCTTCTCACCAACAGATAAACACCACCTATTGTAAGATACATAAAACAGATTATTACAGTGATCATTGATATGCTTTAAAGTGGGACTCCTATTCATTTGACATCGAGAAGCACAGGCCAAAAATGTGGTTTAAGGTCCCGCACAGTCAAAAAAACTGATCAAAATTCGATGACAAATGTTTGAAAATTGACTATTGATCATAAAGTTACTGGCCCCCTCCCCGTGTAAGAAATGTGAATTCAGGAGGGAGGATTATTTACATCACAGAAAGCGTCTCATTTTAATACACCAATGGTAATGTCTTATTCTCTTAATACACCAATGGTAACCGCTTTGTTACCGTCATCGCAGAAGGCGTGTTCACAAAGGGGTGTGTTCTACTGGTGCCGAAATATGACTGTAGGGTGTCAGCAAATATAATTACAGGTTTCCCCTTTCATCCTTGTCTGGCGTTAGCTAGTTACTGTCTAGCTAGGTCTTCAGCCAGCATGGAACAAAAGGCGGGAGGGTCATTCAAAATGCTGACACAGTTGCCATGTCACCACATCTGTCAGTGCTGCTGCGAACTGCAACAGAAGAGACATGTCAAACTGCAGATGTACAGTCCCCTCCATATTTATTTGGACAGTGGAGCTAAGAAGTGTACATTTGGCCATATACTCAGTCTTTTGGATTTGACATCAAATGTTTCATATGAGGCAACAATACAGAAAGTCACCTTTCATTTGAGGGTATTTTCATACATATCTGTTTTACCATTTAGAAATGAAAGCACTTTGTATATTGTCCCGCCATTTATTTATGCATATATTTGGACAAATTCACTTATATGTGTATTAAAGTAGTCAAATGTTTAGTATTTGATCCCATATTCCTAGCTCACAATGATTACATCAAGCTTGCGATTCTACAAACTTGTTGGATTCATTTGCAGTTTGTTTTGGCTGTGTTTCATATTATTTTATACCCAATAGAAATGAACGGTGAATGATGTATTGTGTCATTTTGGAGGCGCTTTTTTTGTAAATAAGAATATAATATGTTTTCTAAACACTTCTACATGAATGTGGATGCTACCATTATTATAGATAATCATGAATGAATCCTGAACCACGGTGAGTGAGAAAGTTTCAGAGGGTCAAAGAACGTACCCCCCCCCAAAAAGTGTAACTTCCATCGTTATTGGTAATGGTGAGAGGTTAGCATTCTTTGGGGGGGGTTACCCCAAGCACACGTCAAAATCAACAAAGAAATGGCTAATTGACCAGAAAATGTACATTTCGCAATGGCCATCTCAGTCTCCGGACTTGAAACCCATTGAAAACCTACTGGTCTGAATTGAAGAGGGCAATTCAGTATATCAATGATCTGGAAAGATTCTGTATGGACGAATGGTCTAAGATGCCTGCCAATGTGTTCTCCAATCACTTTTTAGAAAAAGGCTTTTTAGAAAAAGGCTCAGTGGGGTTATCCTTGCAATGTGAGAAAGGTATTGAAACGAGAGATGCCAATCATTTTGACACGTATCTTTGACACAAAATCTCTTTCACTGAGCAATTGTATCAGTACAAAATATATATTTGGAGCAAACAATACAGCTCAGTATTTGTATTATTTATTTTATACAGTCTTTTTTACTCATTTTTATCAAATGTGCCAATAATTCTGGACCTGACTGCATATATTTTGAAATGTACCCATTGCTCACCCTGTTCAGTTACAACTGAAATTGTCCAAGATGAACTAGCTAGCTAGCTTGATAAAATAGTGCTGAGAATTCCTTTTTAGCTAGCTAAATCATACAGTACTGATGCTGTTACAATAACCAAAACAGTTGGATAAACAAATAGTCTGTGAAACCAGGATGTGATGCATGACAGGATTGCATGTTGCATGTCATTTCAATGTTGTTTGAGTTGCTTTGTGCATCAGCAAATTTGCTTGAGATTATCTCACCGCAACACTGCATGCATCCTTGACAGAGGCGTTTCAAAGAACTGTCAGTCAAGGTGAGCTCCCGCCCACTCAGCCTGTCTTTTCAGCCTCAATGATAGTTAGACATGAGAGAAAAAGTACATAAAAATATTGAGAGAAAAAAAAAGGATGGGTTATGTTTCAGTCACTCATAAGGCTATTTTAATCAGAATGACTGTTGCGTGTCCTTTAAAACTTCTTGCGACTACAGGGGGTGCTGTTCCGAATTAGCATTTTGTCGTCTCCAAATTAAACTGCCTAGTACTCAATTCTTGCTCGTACAATATGCATATTATTAATTCTATTGGAAAGAAAACACTTTCTAGTTTCATACAAAGTTGGAATGATGTCTGTGGGTGACCCAGAACTCTTTCTACAGCGAAATCCATGACAGACAGTGAAAGGTCTGAGAGCGAAGCTCTGGTTTCAGATCAGTTTTTAAGGTCTCTGTCTATCCTATGGAACGACACGAACTGCACCCGCCTTCCCCTGGATGTCAGTAACCAATGAGAAGTGGAATGGGCCTTCTCCGTAGCTCTCAGAGGTTATAAAAGACCAAGGAGTGAGAGTAGCCCCCCTTTCGACGCTCGCCCTTACGCAGGAAGGGACCTCCGGACGCCATTTTCACAGGCTCGGTTATCAACTTGAAATGTATCCGTCTGTAATTTAATTCGATATAGGACTTAGAAACATCATAAGGTAGTTAATTTAAACCGTTTTATAGGAAATTATATCCGTTTAGTGCGATTTTGAGGAATTTCTTTGTTGTGCACTCTGAAACTTTGGACACGTTTTGGGGTCCCGTTCGATCGTTAGTGGATATTTCGAAGGACAGAGGACATCTATCGACCAAAAGACGTTTATAACATAGAAAGGATACATTGCCCAAGAATATGATGGAAGAACAGCTCATAGTAAGCAATATTTAATATGATAAATTGTTGTTCTGTCGAAATATTTTAAACGCATATTTCGCCATTTTGTTTGGTATAGCTTCACTTGGCGAACCCTGTATTGAAAAGTAAGGATAATTTTACAAATGTAAATCAGCGGTTGCATTAAGAACTAATTTGTCTTTCGATTCCTGTCAACCCTGTATTTTTTAGTCAAGTATATGATTAGCTTTCAATTAAACTAGATCACTCTGATAGATGACGTCAGACATATTGAGGCTTGATTTCCTAGTATTTTTATTGTGTAACCACGGTTTTGTATGGCTAAATATGCACCTTTTCGAACAAACTGTATATGTATGTTGTAAAATGATGTTACAGGAGTGTCATCGGAAGAATTCTGAGAAGGTTAGTGAAAAAATTAATATCTTTTGGCGATGTTGACGTTATAGCGCTCTTTGGCTGGAATCGATGCTCTGGTAACGTTTGCACATGTAGTATGCTAACTTATCGATTTATTGTGTTTTCGCTGAAAAACGCTTAGAAAATCTGAAATATGGTCTGAAATCACAAGAACTGGGTCTTTCCATTGCTATGCTTTGTCTATTTTTATGAAATGTTTTATGATGAGTAAATTGGTCATACACGTTGCTCTATCTAGTAATTCTAGTCGATTTGTGATGGTCGGTGCAATTGTAAACTGTGATTTCTACCTGAAATATGCACTTTTTTCTAACAAAAACTATCCTATACCATGAATATGTTATCAGACTGTCATCTGATGGTTTTTTTTATAGGTTATTGGCTATCAATATCTTAGTTGAGCCGAATTGGTGATAGCACCTGAAGGAGTAAGAAACTGATGGAGTTAGAATAGTGGTGTATTTTGCTAACGTGTTTAGCTAATAGATTTACATATTTTGTCTTCCCTGTAAAACATTTTAAAAATCTGAAATGGTGGCTTTATTCACAAGATCTGTATCTTTCATCTGGTGTCTTGGACTTGTGATTTAATGATATTTAGATGCTACTATCTACTTGTGAAGCTATGCTAGCTATGCTAATCAGTGTGTGGGGGGTGGGGGGTGATCCCGGATACGGGGTTGAGGTTCGGTAAAGGTTAAAAAACAAGTTTGCAGAGTTTACAAATGAAAATGTCCATAATAAACCCACCCAGAAGGACCGCCAGAGTCAGAGTTACATTATAAATCAACAGCTAATTACCTCATAATGTGAATCCGACTTGACAGACAGAAGTGTTGCCGGTCGGATTAATTGAGTCAGATGAGATGAGATGCTTCAAAGATGATCTCCTTTCCCACACACACCACACGCACGCACACCGCACACACACCGCACACACGCACTTCCTTAGCCATTAACCTCCCTGTAGGGGGAGTAATGAATTATCAGTGTGAAATGTGGTTTTAAGGGGGGGGGGGGGGGGTTGTGGCAGATGGGTGTCTGATAAACAGTTTAGGATGGTTGCCAGGTCTGCCAGGAGAGATGCCAGGTTCATCCTCCACGTTTGTCTATCCCAACATGTCTAGGCCTCCTGATCTGGCATCCCGTCTGATTGGACATTGGGAGTTATGTGGACTTGCGTTCTGCAAGTATTCTAGAGTAGAATTCATGTTGTGCTCAGTTTGAAGAGAATGTGATGTATGAACTGGGTGAGCCATGAGGGTGATTGACAGCAGCTGCCTTAGCAGAACTCCTCATCTCATCACTGCTCTGAACAGATCAAGGCCAGTTATAATGATTAGCTGAAAAATGTCTCTTTTAACATAATATTCTATTCATTCTCAGTGTACAGAGAAAGAAAGACAGAGAGAGAGACAGAAAGAGAGAAAGACAGAAAGAGAGAGAGAGAGACAGAGACAGACACAGAGAGATAGACAGAGAAAGAGAGAGACAGAAAGAGAGACAGAGAGACAGACACAGAGAGATAGACAGAGAAAGAGAGACAGAGAGAGACAGAAAGAGAGAGCGAGAGAGAAAGAGAGACAGAAAGAGAAAAACAGAAAGAGAGAGACACACAGAGAGAGACACACAGAGAGAGAGAGAGAGAGACAGAGAGAGAGAGAGAGAGAGAGACAGACAGACACAGAGAGCGACACACAGAGAGAGACAGAGAGACAGACACAGAGAGATAGACAGAGAAAGAGGGGGTCACACAGAGACAGAGACAGACACAGAGAGATAGACAGAGAAAGAGGGGGTCACACAGAGAGAGACACAGAGACAGAGACAGACACAGAGAGATAGACAAAGAGAGAGGGGGTCACACAGAGAGAGACACAGAGACAGAGACAGAGACAGAGAGACAGACAGATAGACAGAGAAAGAGAGACAGAGAGAGAGATAGAAAGAGAGAGACAGACAGACACAGAGAGATAGACAGAGAGAGAGAGACAGAGAGAGACAGAAAGAGAGAGACAGACAGACACAGAGAGATAGACAAAGAGAGAGAGACAGAGAGAGAGAGAGAGAGATAGACAGAGAGAGAGACACAGAGAGATAGACAGAGAAAGAGAGGGTCACCGCAATCCTGACCAATGAATTCAAGTAATTAAAATCTCCAACGGGGTGAAATGAATAAAATAGAAATGCTCATTATGAATTAATAATGAAAATGTCCCCAAATGAGAATTGAAGGGAGAGTCACTTTTTATGATACGTGTAAGAGCCTCTCGCTCTCTCTCGCTCTCTCTCTCTTTCACACACACACATACACACAGAGCCACCACAGCCCCCCCCCCCACACACACACACACTCCAGAATCAGTGCATGCGTCAGGTGTGTTTTGCAACCATCAAAGGTTAGAGCAGGGGCGATTACAGTCCTAATCAATATTCAGAGTCTCCAGTGAGCTCCTTTCAACACACATCAACTTTTGAGCTGCGTTCAGCAACACATCAACACACGTCAACGGTGGTTAACCCTAATTAGGCTGATGAATTACCACAAAGACATTTTCTACGTTTCACGGGATGGCCTTGGATCCATTGGATATTGTCAGCTTAAAAACGGCATAGTACAACACACTTATACTATACACACAAAACACTTACTGTACACACAAAACACTTACTGTACACACAAAACATTTACTGTGGACACAAAACAGTTACTGTACACACAAAACACTTACTATACACAGAAAACACATACTGTACACACAAAACACATACTGTACACACAAAACACTTACTGCACATTCAAAAGAGGAAGCAACCTTAGCAAGTCTAAGCTTAACCAAGTCTTAGCTTAACCAAGTCTTAGCTTAACCAAGTCTTAGCTTAACCAAGTCTTAGCTTAAGAACGTGATATGATATGATATGCTGAATTTGTGCATAACAACAACATGATCACATCAACGACACATGCGTGTGCTTACCCCTACCTGGCAGGCAAAGAAAATATCTAGCCCCAGTCTTCCTCATGACGACCTAGGTCAACACGTGAGAGGGATTAAGGGAGACTGGAGGGATATTTCTCACACACTGGATGGTCTCTAGAGTGGACGTGAGAGCTCTTCATGACACAATGTCAATTCAACAACCCTTTTCTCAGCGTTTCACCATGTCACACAGGCAGGAACAAGTCAAAGGCAATCTACTTTGTGTTGCAAGACACCGGCAATATAGACACTTTCAAGAAAGTAATTTCATGACTGTCATCTTCAAGAATGTTATAATTAAATGATGTTCAGTACAACCAAACCACAGGTGCTTTGGTGTCCTGATAATTATCAAGAATTTGATGTGAGTAAAATGTGTTTTTAAATGTGTCCTCGTGCACCACGTTTTCACCCTAGTCCAAGCAGTAAATAGCTTTGACGCTCCACCCCAGCGACCACAGGTCATTGTACCCTCGGCTCTTTTTTATGTTAGAAGTCACCCAACAAATGCGCTCTCTCTTGACAGTACACTCTCTCTGGCTGCATCTGAAATGGCACCCTATCCCTGAATAGTTAGTGCACTACTTCTGACCAGGGCCCATAGTCAAAAGTAGTGCACTATATAGGGAATTTCAGAATGGCCCCGGAACAACCATGATAAACACAATCATTCAAATCCACACACACACACACACACACACACACACACACACACACACACACACACACACACACACACACACACACACACACACACACACACACACACACACACACACACACACCGAGAGGAACTAACAGAGACCACAGGCCCCCGACTGCTCTGTAGATAAACCTGACGACAGGGTCGTAAACAGAGGGGTCATTAGAATATGGAGGGGACGGGGACTCTCGCTGTGTCCAAAAACAGTCCAATCAAACCAGGGGTTATTACAGGGGCAATGTAATAGAATGACTTGGTTCAATAAGGAGGAGCTGCAGATATATTTCAGCAGAGAGTGAGAGCTTGCTGCTCTCTGTAAGTGCACATCCCTACTGTAAGTGCCTATTGAACATCCAAATCCTGATAGAAGTTAGAGTGTGAATATACGGTGTACTGCAACGGGTATGTCCATGCTTTAAATCAATGGGGGTTGGGACATATTCAATTGGGGATAAGTATTGCATGTGGGGACCGATTTCTGCTTCCTTCCCTGTTTCCCCTCATTGACTTTGGTTGTAGAGGAGCGCTACTTAGGATATGATTGGATTTCATTTTCATAGGAGAGGGTTCTGTCCCTCCCTCTCCTAATACTGAAAATGAGGAATGTGTGCTTGGTGTGTGTGTGTGTGTGTGTGTGTGTGTGTGTGTGTGTGTGTGTGTGTGTGTGTGTGTGTGTGTGTGTGTGTGTGTGTGTGTGTGTGTGTGTGTGTGTGTGTGTGTGTGTGTGTGTGTAATCGTCTGTATGTGCACATTTGTGTGTGTGTATGTACAGTATGCATGTGTCAGCATGTGTGTGCATGTGTGTGTGTGTGTGTGTGTGTGTGTGTGTGTGTGTGTGTGTGTGTGTGTGTGTGTGTGTGTACTTCCCACAAAAAAATCCCCCTCCCCTCCCATCCTACTAACCTTTCTGATCTGAACAGGTATGAAGTGCTGTTAATGCTAATTAGCCTGACAATCAGCCACTCTGCCTCTCGTGACTCTAATCCCTCACTACGGTCCCAAATATGTGTCAAAAATGGAACGCTATTCCCTTCATAGTGCACTACTTTTGACCAGCAAGAGTTGATGACTTCAGCCCCCGGAAGTCATTGCTACACTTGTCTTGTATCTATAGCAGTTCTCTGTGCCTTATTTGAAAATCTCTCCCTTCTACTCTACTATAATTTTTGATCTGATCACACCACTGTTCACATTCAGCAGTATGCCTAGTCTACCTCTCACAGACAGTAGTATGCAGGCCTAGTCTACCTCTCACATTCAGCAGTATGCAGGCCTAGTCTACCTCTCACAGACAGTAGTATGCAGGCCTAGTCTACCTCTCACATTCAGCAGTATGCAGGCCTAGTCTACCTCTCACATTCAGCAGTATGCAGGGCTAGTCTACCTCTCACATTCAGCAGTATGCAGGCCTAGTCTACCTCTCACATTCAGCAGTATGCAGGCCTAGTCTACCTCTCACATTCAGCAGTATGCAGTCCTAGTCTACCTCGCTCACAGAGAGTAGTAGCACACAATCCATTCAGCCTTCATAATGCATGGGGCAAAGAAGCAGTGCACCTTTGGAGAAAAAAAAACCTAGCTGCAGATATCCCCCTCTCTCTCCCATCCCTCTATCCCTCCCCTCCCTCTATCCCATTTCTCCCTCGCCCATCCCTCCCTCCCTTTCTCCCATCCCTTGCTCTCTCCCATCCCTCCCTCCCGAATGATCATTTATTTATGTAGGTAACTTGTTTACACAAATTGTGTGGATGGCCTCCTCATTAAGCTGAGATACTGCGTGTGTGCTGATGTTCTGCCTCGACCTTTCTGCTGCAGGTTCGGGTGAGCTTAGTATTAGTCCGTGACTCTCCGCCTCAGCTCCATATTATTATTCTGGCACCTGTGGCGGCACGGTTTCATTTTACGCGCCTGTGGGCAATTTGTGCTCTTTTTTTCCCCCCTGTTCATCATATGTATGATATATTCTCCCTGTGATTTCAGGTCATGCTGGGTCGGTATAACTCCCTAATCATTGGCTGCTGGTTTAGTGAAAGGATTGAAGGAGGATGTGATGCTATTTATGAGTGTGTGTGTGTGTGTGTGCTTGCGTCAGCATGCTTGTGTGCGTGTGTGTGTGTGTGTTTATGTGTGCACACAGTCCAGCCGCCATGCAGGCCTGTGCTTCCAATTCGTGTCAGCAGCAGGTGATCACACCTGTTGGTTGAGCCTGGCCGTGTTCCTCAATCCCAGACATACTGCAGAGCAGATGCATCCAAAGGAAAGGATTACTTCAGCCTGCCTGTATACATTGTGCAACAGCAATGATATGCAAATCCTACCCAAGCATCCCAATAATGAAATCCCTGCCACAAGCAAACTGTGAATGTTCTATATTGGAGATAAACCAACACATACAATATTTAGACCCATTGACTTTTTCCACATTTTGTTACGTTACAGCCTTATTCTAAAATATATTACATCGTTTTTCCCCCTCATCAATCTACACACAATGCCCCATAATGACAAAGCAAAAACAGGTTTTTAGACATTTTTGCTTATGTATTAAAAATGTAAAAACTGAAATAACACATTTGCATAAGTATTCAGACCCTTTACTCAGTACTTTGTTGAAGCACCTTTGGCAGCGATTACAGCCTCGAGTCTTCTTTGGTATGACGCTACAAGCTTGGCACACCTGTATTTGGGGAGTTTCTCCCATTCTTCTCTGCAGATCCTTTCAGATCATCTCTGTCAGGTTGGATGGGGAGCGTCGCTGCACAGCTATTTTCAGGTCTCTCCAAAGATGTCCGACCGGGTTCAAGTCCAGGCTCTGGCTGGGCCACTCAAAGACATTCAGAGACATGACCCGAAGCCAATCCTGCGTTGTCTTTGCTGTGTGCTTAGAGTCGTTGTCCTGTTGGAAGGTGAACCTTCGCCCCAGTCTGAGGTCCTGAGCACTCTGGAGCTGGTTTTCATCAAGGATCTCTGTGTACTTTGCTCCGTTCATCTTTCCCTCGATCCTGACTAATCTCCCAGTCCGTGCCGCTGAAAAACATCCCCACAGCATGATGCTGCCCCCACCGTGCTTCACCGTAGGGATGATGCCAGGATTCCTCCAGACGTGGCGCTTGGCATTCAGGCCAAATAGTTCAATCTTGGTTTCATCAGACAAGAGACTCTTGTTTCTCATGGTCTGAGAGTCCTTTAGGTGCCTTTTGGCAAACTCCAAGCGGGCTGTCATGTGCCTTTTACTGAGGAGTGGCTTCCATCTGGCCACTCTACCATAAAGGCCTGATTGGTGAAGTGCTGCAGAGATGGTTGTCCTTCTGGAAGGTTCTCCCATCTCCACAAAGGAACTCTGGAGCTCTGTCAGAGTAACCATTGGGTTGTTGGTCACCTCCCTGACCAAAGAGCTTTCCCCCGATGGCTCAGTTTGGCCGGGCGGCCAGCTTTAGGAAGAGTCCTGATGGTTCTAAACTGCTTCCATTTAAGAATGATGGAGGCCACTGTGTTCTTGGGGACCTTCAATGCTGCTGACATTTTTTGATACCCTTCCCCAGATCTGTGCCTCGACACAATCTCTACGGACAATTCCTTTGACCTCATCTGACATGCACTGTTAACTGTGGGACTTTATATAGACAGGTGTGTGCCTTTCCAAATCATGTCCATTCAATTGAATTTACCACAGGTGGACTCAAATGAAGTTGTAGAAACATCTCAAAGATCAATGGAAACAGGATGCACCTGAGTTCAATTTTCGAGTCTCATAGCAAAGGGTCTGAATACTTATGTAAATAAGGTATTTAAAAATATATAATACATTTGCAAAAAAAAGGGTTTTTACTTTGTCATTATTATTATTGTGTGTAGATTGATGAGGTGGGGGGCTATAACGTTAAAAAAAATGGAAAAAGGCAAGTGGTCTGAATACTTTCCGAATGCACTGTATCCTGCTGCTATATAGCGATGCAGCCAGTACATTTTTACATTTTACATTTTAGTCATTTAGCAGACGCTCTTATCCAGAGCGACTTACAGTAGAGTGCATACATTTTATTACATTTTTACGTTTCATTACATTTTTTTTTTACATACTGAGACAAGGATATCCCTACCGGCCAAACCCTCCCTAACCCGGACGACGCTATGCCAATTGTGCGTCGCCCCACGGACCTCCCGGTTGCGGCCGGCTGCGACAGAGCCTGGGCGCGAACCCTGCCCAGCCTGGGCGCGAACCCAGAGACTCTGGTGGCGCAGCTAGCACTGCGATGCAGTGCCCTAGACCACTGCGCCACCCGGGAGGTACACATCATTGGTTCTCAAATCCATTGTATTTTACACTAGCAGCGAATCTCATTCACCCCAACCAAAAGCCAAACAGATCATAACCTAACCCTGGTCTTCGGTGTAATCTTGAAAATGCCTCGAACGGCATCCTAACTCTGGTTGAATAATTAACCTTTGACTCTACAATGATTTCCCCGGAGGTTGTAGAGGCAGGAGAGAAAGCCAAGGAGCTAGTATGCAGTGGTAATTCAAATCATGAGAAGGGGTCGAGGGTGTGTGTGTGTGTGTGCGCGCGCGTGTGTCGAGAGCCCTAACAATGCCACTGCGTCCCAGTGACATCTGTTTTGACACAGAGAAGGGACGTTGTCGCACTGCGGTGACAACGCAACAGTCAGTACAGTGCCACACAGGGACGCATTTGGAGGCATACCACATCAACCAACTTTGGCAGTAATGGTATAATAACGTTGTGCAATTCCCATTTCCCTCCACTGGCCAACGAATGGGCGACAGACAGCTAAATTCTATTGCTAGCTAACGGAACAGCAGAACATAAAGATAAGTCCTATTGCTAACTAAAGGAACAACAGAACAGACAGATACGTCCTATTGCTAACTAAAGGAACAGCAGAACATAAAGATAAGTCCTATTGCTAGCTAATGGAAAAGCAGAACATAAAGATAAGTCCTATTGCTAACTAAAGGAACAACAGAACAGACAGATACGTCCTATTGCTAACTAAAGGAACAGCAGAACATAAAGATAAGTCCTATTGCTAGCTAATGGAACAGCAGAACATAAAGATAAGTCCTATTGCTAACTAAAGGAACAGCAGAACATAAAGATAAGTCCTATTGCTAACTAAAGGAACAGCAGAACATAAAGATAAGTCCTATTGCTAGCTAATGGAACAGCAGAACAGAGAGATAAGTCCTATTGCTAACTAAAGGAACAGCAGAACATAAAGATAAGTCATATTGCTAACTAAAGGAACAGTAGAACATAAAGATAAGTCATATTGCTAACTAAAGGAACAGCAGAACAGACAGATAAGTCCTATTGCTAGCTAATGGAACAGCAGAACATAAAGATAAGTCCTATTGCTAGCTAATGGAACAGCAGAACAGACAGATAAGTCCTATTGCTAACTAACGGAACAGCAGAACAGACAGATACGTCCTATTGCTAGCTAACGGAACAGCAGAACAGAGAGATAAGTCCTATTGCTAACTAAAGGAACAGCAGAACATAAAGATAAGTCATATTGCTAACTAAAGGAACAGTAGAACATAAAGATAAGTCATATTGCTAACTAAAGGAACAGCAGAACAGACAGATACGTCCTATTGCTAACTAAAGGAACAGCAGAACATAAAGATAAGTCATATTGCTAACTAAAGGAACAGCAGAACAGAGAGATAAGTCCTATTGCTAACTAAAGGAACAGCGGAACATAAAGATAAGTCATATTGCTAACTAAAGGAACAGCAGAACATAAAGATAAGTCATATTGCTAACTAAAGGAACAGCGGAACATAAAGATAAGTCATATTGCTAACTAAAGGAACAGCAGAACATAAAGATAAGTCATATTGCTAACTAAAGGAACAGTAGAACATAAAGATAAGTCGTATTGCTAACTAAAGGAACAGTAGAACATAAAGATAAGTCATATTGCTAACTAAAGGAACAGCGGAACATAAAGATAAGTCGTATTGCTAACTAAAGGAACAGTAGAACATAAAGATAAGTCATATTGCTAACTAAAGGAACAGCAGAACATAAAGATAAGTCATATTGCTAACTAAAGGAACAGCGGAACATAAAGATAAGTCGTATTGCTAACTAAAGGAACAGTAGAACATAAAGATAAGTCATATTGCTAACTAAAGGAACAGCGGAACAGACAGATAAGTCGTATTGCTAACTAAAGGAACAGCAGAACATAAAGATAAGTCATATTGCTAACTAAAGGAACAGTAGAACATAAAGATAAGTCGTATTGCTAACTAAAGGAACAGCAGAACATAAAGATAAGTCATATTGCTAACTAAAGGAACAGTAGAACATAAAGATAAGTCGTATTGCTAACTAAAGGAACAGCAGAACATAAAGATAAGTCCTATTGCTAACTAAAGGAACAGTAGAACATAAAGATAAGTCCTATTGCTAACTAAAGGAACAGTAGAACATAAAGATAAGTCGTATTGCTAACTAAAGGAACAGCAGAACATAAAGATAAGTCCTATTGCTAACTAAAGGAACAGTAGAACATAAAGATAAGTCGTATTGCTAACTAAAGGAACAGTAGAACATAAAGATAAGTCCTATTGCTAACTAAAGGAACAGTAGAACATAAAGATAAGTCCTATTGCTAACTAAAGGAACAGTAGAACATAAAGATAAGTCGTATTGCTAACTAAAGGAACAGTAGAACATAAAGATAAGTCCTATTGCTAACTAAAGGAACAGTAGAACATAAAGATAAGTCCTATTGCTAACTAAAGGAACAGTAGAACATAAAGATAAGTCCTATTGCTAACTAAAGGAACAGTAGAACATAAAGATAAGTCCTATTGCTAACTAAAGGAACAGTAGAACATAAAGATAAGTCCTATTGCTAACTAAAGGAACAGTAGAACATAAAGATAAGTCGTATTGCTAACTAAAGGAACAGTAGAACATAAAGATAAGTCCTATTGCTAACTAAAGGAACAGTAGAACATAAAGATAAGTCGTATTGCTAACTAAAGGAACAGCAGAACATAAAGATAAGTCCTATTGCTAACTAAAGGAACAGTAGAACATAAAGATAAGTCATATTGCTAACTAAAGGAACAGTAGAACATAAAGATAAGTCCTATTGCTAACTAAAGGAACAGCAGAACATAAAGATAAGTCCTATTGCTAACTAAAGGAACAGTAGAACAGCCGGGGCCATTAACAGTCTCTTAATGACACATTCACTTTTACTCCAAAGTGCTTTCCTCTCTCTGGCTGGCAGCTGGTGGCTTAAGTTTCTCAGAGGGTAACCTCATTATCTGGGGTTTCCCCCCAGTCTCTCCTTAGTAATGGTATTTACACAAGTTCTCACTGCTGGGTGGTCACGTGTGCATGGTCAGGGGGCAGGGGGACAGGTCAGGGCAAAACCCAGCCAGACCATTTTTCGGTCCTCAGCTGTTGCCTATGGCCCCATCGAGGAAAAAATGATAGGGGGATAGCAGAATGGTTAATGCCCCTCTCTGCCACCAAGCGAAGGTAGAGGGATGAGCAGTTCCCATCAAGGAGGTAGGGAAGAAGGGATGAAGGGATGGAGGGATGGATTGGAGGATGAGAGGGAAGGAAGGAAAAAGGGATTGAGGCGAGAGACCGAGGCAGGGAGTGACAGAGAAATAAAGGGATGGAAGGAGGGAGGCGGACGGGGGGTGACAGGGTTCACACTCATTAGTGTTTATGAGCATTAGTCTGGAGAGAGGAGGACTTTTCTCATTACTGAGCCATGCTGGCACGGCAGCTCCCTGTAGAGCCTTAAGAGGCCCACTCTCCCACTGTACCGAACGAGCCGCTTACTGTGTACTGCTACAGCTAAAGACCATTCAGAGAGAGAGAGAGAGAGAGAGAGAGAGAGAGAGAGAGAGAGAGAGAGAGAGAGAGAGAGAGAGAGAGAGAGAGAGAGAGAGAGAGAGAGAGAGAGAGAGAGAGAGAGAGAGAGAGAGAGAGAGAGAGAGAGAGAGAGAGAGAGAGAGAGAGAGAGAGAGAGAGAGAGAGAGAGAGAGAGAGAGAGAGAGAGAGAGAGAGAGAGAGAGAGAGAAAGAGAGAAAGAGAACCTGTGCAAAATGTTGAGATAAATGCCACAGGTAATAACTTCTTGCACATGCAACGCAATGCTGACGTTGAGTCAAAATCAGCCAGAAACTTAAAAACCAGCCCCTAAAATGGAACTCTCATTCCCTATTTCTATCAAACTCAGTGAAACCACATTATTTCCTCATGTCACATCACTCCATTTCCTAGTTTCTCTATTGTAGGTTGAGCCATGAAAGCTGCAGCCAGAGGTCATTCCATTAAGGCTTCAAATAGATTAATTTAATTATTAGCTCTATTCTCATTTACATGCTAATGGCGATTGTAATTAATGGATTAGGTAGAGAACGTTAATGGGAGCAAATGACAAACTAATAATTAAGGCCATGATAACAGACGGCCGGCCTTCACAGCCAATCTCAGTTCAAAAACATGCTGTTCGTTTAGGTAATTATCATCAAGGTCTCAGTAAATTGTAGGAGGGAGATGACTAAGAATGACAGACTAAACATGGGTTTCATGGGTGTAAGCCTCATATGATGTGAAGAACATGTTCAATTCTCAATAAGTAGTAAAGTGAATGTGACGTGCAAAATGTCAAATAAAAGGCTACCAAGTGATCAATTCATAAGCAAAAGCCAGGTATTGTTTAATACCTAAATAAAACATTAACAGACATGAGCAGAAACATGTTGCCAACCTCTGAGAGACCAGCTCTGAAACACAGTACTAGAGAAAGGCAGGAGCACAAGCTGTCGGAGTAAATACATAATGTGTTAGACTTGTTATAGTATTGTTGTTTTGTTGTAAAATGTTATAGTATTCCTAGCATTGCCAAAATGTTATAGCATTCCTAGTTATGTCAAAATGTAATAGTATTCCTAGTTATGTCAAAATGTAATAGTATTCCTAGTTATGCCAAAATGTAATAGTATTCATAGTTATGTCAAAATGTAATAGTATTCCTAGTTATGTCAACATGTTATAGTATTCCTAGTTATGTCAAAATGTAATAGTGTTCCTAGTTATGTCAAAATGTAATAGTATTCCTAGTTATGTCAAAATGTAATAGTATTCCTAGTTATATCAAAATGTAATAGTATTCCTAGTTATATCAAAATGTAATAGTATTCCTAGTTATCAAATGTAATAGTATTCTAGTTATCAAAATGTAATAGTATTCATAGTTATGTCAAAATGTAATAGTATTCCTAGTTATGTCAACATGTTATAGTATTCCTAGTTATGTCAAAATGTAATAGTGTTCCTAGTTATGTCAAAATGTAATAGTATTCCTAGTTATGTCAAAATGTAATAGTATTCCTAGTTATATCAAAATGTAATAGTATTGCTAGTTATGTCAAAATGTTATAGTATTCCTAGTTATGTCAAAATGTAATAGTATTCCTAGTTATGCCAAAATGTAATAGTATTCCTAGTTATGCCAAAATGTAATAGTATTCCTAGTTATGCCAAAATGTAATAGTATTCCTAGTTATGCCAAAATGTTATAGTATTCCTAGTTATGTCAAAATGTAATAGTATTCCTAGTTATATCAAAATGTAATAGTATTGCTAGTTATGTCAAAATGTTATAGTATTCCTAGTTATGTCAAAATGTAATAGTATTCCTAGTTATGCCAAAATGTAATAGTATTCCTAGTTATGCCAAAATGTAATAGTATTCCTAGTTATGCCAAAATGTAATAGTATTCCTAGTTATGCCAAAATGTTATAGTATTCCTAGTTATGCCAAAATGTAATAGTATTCCTAGTTATGCCAACATGTTATAGTATTCCTAGTTATGCCAAAATGTTATAGTATTCCTAGTTATGCCAAAATGTTATAGTATTCCTAGTTATGCCAAAATGTAATAGTATTCCTAGTTATGTCAAAATGTTATAGTATTCCTAGTTATGCCAACATGTTATAGTATTCATAGTTATGTCAAAATGTAATAGTATTCCTAGTTATGTCAAAATGTAATAGTATTGCTAGTTATGCCAAAATGATATAGTATTCCTAGTTATGCCAACATGTTATAGTATTCCTAGTTATGCCAAAATGATATAGTATTTCTAGTTATGTCAAAATTATATAGTATTTCTAGTTATGTCAAAATGTTATAGTATTCCTAGTTATGTCAAAATGTTATAGTATTCCTAGTTATGGCAAAATGTTATAGTATTGTCACGCCCTGACCATAGAGAGCTGCTTATTCTCTATGTTGGTTGGGGCGTGACAGTGACTAGGGTGGGTCATCTAGGTGTTTAATGATCTATGTTGGCCTGGTATGGTTCCCAATCAGAGGCAGCTGTTTATCGTTGTCTCTGATTGGGGATCATATTTAGGCAGCCATTTCCCCATTGTGCTTTGTGGGATCTTGACTATGGATAGTTGCCTGTTAGCACTATTATTAGCTTCACGTTTCGTTGAGATTTATTGTTTTGTTTTGCTTTGAGTTCCACTTAGTAATAAAAAGATGTGGAACACAGATCACGCTGCGCTTTGGTCCAGTTATTATGACGATCGTGACAAGTATTCCTAGTTATGCCAAAATGTAATAGTATTCCTAGTTATGCCAAAATGTAATAGTATTCCTAGTTATGCCAAAATGTAATAGTGTTCCTAGTTATGCCAAAATGTAATAGTATTCCTAGTTATGCCAAAATGTAATAGTATTCCTAGTTATGCCAAAATGTAATAGTATTCCTAGTTATGCCAAAATGTAATAGTATTCCTAGTTATGCCAAAATGTAATAGTATTCCTAGTTATGCCAAAATGTAATAGTATTCCTAGTTATGCCAAAATGTAATAGTATTCCTAGTTATGCCAAAATGTTATAGTATTCCTAGTTATGCCAAAATGTAATAGTATTCCTAGTTATGCTAAAATGTAATAGTGTTCCTAGTTATGCCAAAATGTAATAGTATTGCTAGTTATGCCAAAATGTTATAGTGTTCCTAGTTATGCCAAAATGTAATAGTGTTCCTAGTTATGTCAAAATGTAATAGTATTGCTAGTTATGCCAAAATGTTATAGTGTTCCTAGTTATGCCAAAATGTAATAGTATTCCCAGTTATGCCAAAATGTTATAGTATTCCCAGTTATGCCAAAATGTTATAGTATTCCTAGTTATGCCAAAATGTAATAGTATTCCTAGTTATGCCAAAATGTTATAGTGTTCCTAGTTATGCCAAAATGTATTAGTGTTCCTAGTTATGTCAAAATGTAATAGTATTGCTAGTTATGCCAAAATGTAATAGTGTTCCTAGTTATGCCAAAATGTAATAGTATTCCCAGTTATGCCAAAATGTTATAGTATTCCCAGTTATGCCAAAATGTAATAGTGTTCCTAGTTATGCCAAAATGTTATAGTGTTCCTAGTTATGCCAAAATGTAATAGTATTCCCAGTTATGCCAAAATGTTATAGTATTCCCAGTTATGCCAAAATGTTATAGTGTTCCTAGTTATGCCAAAATGTAATAGTATTCCCAGTTATGCCAAAATGTTATAGTATTCCCAGTTATGCCAAAATGTTATAGTATTCCCAGTTATGCCAAAATGTAATAGTATTCCTAGTTATGCCAAAATGTTATAGTGTTCCTAGTTATGCCAAAATGTAATAGTATTCCCAGTTATGCCAAAATGTAATAGTATTCCTAGTTATGCCAAAATGTAATAGTATTCCCAGTTATGCCAAAATGTTATAGTATTCCCAGTTATGCCAAAATGTTATAGTATTCCCAGTTATGCCAAAATGTAATAGTATTCCCAGTTATGCCAAAATGTAATAGTATTCCTAGTTATGCCAAAATGTAATAGTATTCCTAGTTATGCCAAAATGTAATAGTATTCCCAGTTATGCCAAAATGTAATAGTATTCATAGTTATGCCAAAATGTAATAGTATTCCCAGTTATGCCAAAATGTTATAGTATTCCTAGTTATGCCAAAATGTTATAGTATTCCTAGTTATGCCAAAATGTAATAGTATTCCTAGTTATGTGAAAATGTTATAGTATTCCTAGTTATGTGAAAATGTAATAGTCATGTTATATCATTCCTAGATTTCATTGCTTCCTGGTCTGTGGGAGGTATTTAACAACTAGTCATCCTTGAGATAATAAAATACAGAGAAGAACTAGCAGAAGAAGCGGCAGTATAAAGACTTCGCACTTATATACGGCATGACAACTGTGTCGGCTCTGTTCTCCTATTTTATAAATGGGCCTCTTTAAACACACTGGATGAGTAGCTTGTTATAGTGTGCCTGTGTGTTAGAGTGTGCCTGTGTGTTAGTGTGTGTGTGCTTCTGTGTGTGGTGTGTGTGTGTGTGTGTGTGTGTGTGTGTGTGTGAGAGAGAGCTCGGTCCTCTGGCGGTATCTAATGGAAGCTAATTTCGTATTAGAGCAGAATATAAAGCAAAGGATTCCCTCAGTGATCGTTATTACCAATCCTGATTCTACGTGCAGTAGTAGCAGTAGTAGTAGTGAATGGAGTGTGGAGGAAATCTATAAACACAATCAATAATTTAGGTTAGCGATTCAACAGCCAGGGCAGCAGAGCTTTCAGATTAGGATTTGGAGGATTTTGGTGGTAGTTCAATGGGGTAGATGACTGACTTTGAGCTGAGGATTTGCTAAGAGAAAAACCCAGAGATGCTGTTTGGCCATGTGACAGTGAGACATTCAGATATCCACTAACAAACCATATTGCCTAAACCACAGGTCAATGACCACGTTTACAAGCACACCAATATTCCATTATTACTCGGGATACTCAAGTATTCTGTTTTTGAGTTGACACATATAAACATTACATCCTGTTTACAATAACCTAGAATAGCCTAGAAGGCCAGCATCCCAGAGTCGCCTTTTCACTATTGACGTTGAGACTGGTGTTTTTCAGGTACTATTTCATGAAGCTGCCAGTTGAGGACTTGTGAGGCATCTGTTTCTCAAACTAGACCCTCTAATGTAATTGTCCTCTTGCTCAGTTGTGCACTGGGGCCTCCCACTCCTCTTTCTATTCTGGTTAGAGCCAGTTTGCGCTGTTCTGTGAAGGGAGTAGTACACAGCGTTGTATGAGATCTTCAGTTTCTTGGCAATTTCTGGAATGGAATAGCCTTCATTTCTCAGAACAAGAATAGACTGACGAGTTTCAGAAGAAAGGTCTTTGTTTCTGGCCATTTTGAGCCTGTAATCGAACCCTCAAATGCTGATGCTCCAGATACTCAACTAGTCTAAAGAAGGCCAGTTAATAAGAACAATAGTTTTTAGCTGTGCTAACATAATTGCAAAAGGGTTTCTAATGATCAATTAGCCTTTTAAAATTATAAACTTGGATTAGCTAACACAACATGCCATTGGAACACAGGAGTGATGGTTTCTGATAATGGGCCTTTGTACGCCTATGTAGACATTCCATAAAAAATCTGCCGTTTCCAGCTGCAATAGTCATTTACAACATTAACAATGTTTACACTGTATTTCTGATCAATTTGATGTTATTTTAATGGGCAGAAAATGTACTTTTCTTTCAAAAACAAGGCCATTTCTAAGTGACCCCAAACTTTTGAACGGTAGTGTATATATGTATACATGTTTTCAAAAAAATATAAGGGGGATTGGAAGTGACGCAGACAATTACATTAATGGAAGTTACAATCTATCTGCAATATTAAAGCTGATCTTCCCCCTTAAAAAAAAAAATCTAATCTCTAATCTCAGATAGACTTTACATTTCATTTTTTTTATTTCTGTCTGGCTGTTCAAGCAGTGGGGATCGCTTCTCCATTCTATTTGAATAACTCTATATTTGTCCACTATATCAACCTGCCTGCTATTTATTTACTTTACCCATGTCCAATCATTCTACAAGATGACTTGGATGAGTAAAATCAAGTCAGTTGATTGGTCACATTGACCACATTTACATGCGCACGGTATTCAGGATAGTAGCTCATATCCTGCTTAAGGTCTTATTTGTAATAAGCTGTTTACATGCAACTTTGATATCCCTCTCATGAGCATCCCTATACCCATGAATAAACAGAATATTCCTCATTTCTTAAGTTCATATGGGTTGAATGGAATAGTAACTGAAACATGGACACTGACTGAAGGTCTATAACCTCTCACAGAATTATGCATTTCTTGCAGTGAAATTATACAACAAATGTTGAGAAATATGATTTCTTTCTTTCAGCATCTCTTGGGGAAATGTGAATGCACGTGCAATGTGTTATCTTGACGATGTTATGTAAGCAGAGAGTTTTTGAACCACATTAAATATGCACCCAAGACCATCAGAAGCATGTTTTGTCATTTTCTCAGCTTTTAATTTCCTAAACTGATCAAACTGATGACATTTGGACAATTTTCACAGGACCAATCTTTCCGCTGTTCTGGAGTAATTGTGTTTGCTCCCTGGTCCCTAAACAAAACAGACAACTTGTACTGGTGTTACTAGTAGATTACTAATGCATTAATTCTATCAATTCTATTAATTCTTTTGGTCAGCACTACTTACATTAGCCTTTGGGTCAACAAGTTATGACAGAAGAGAAGCTGCATGTATCAAACTATTGTTGACAAACAAATGACCTACCAAATATCGGAAATCATAATATGGTCTTTCAAATGTCAGAAATTAAAAGTAGGAACGTGTCTAAATCAAATCAAATCAAATGACATTTTATTTGTCACATGCGCCGAATACAACAGGTGCAGACCTTACAGTGAAATGCTGACTTACAAGCCCTTAACCAACAATGCAGTTTTAAGAAAGAAAACACAAAAAAAAGCAATAAAAGTATAAAATAAACTCAGCAAAAAAAGAAACGTCTTCTCACTGTCAACTGCGTTTATTTTCAGCAAACTTAACATGTGTAAATATTTGTATGAACATAACAGATGGCCCCAACTACAGGAAACGTATGATCTCTGTAATTGCAAACAAAGGTTTCTGTACCAAATATTAAGTTCTGCTTTTCTGATGTATCAAATACTTATGTCATGCAATAAAATGCAAATTAATTACTTAAAAATCATACAATGTGCTTTTCTGGATTTTTGTTTAGATTTTTGTTTAGATTCCGTCTCTCACAGTTGAAGTGTACCTATGATAAAAATTACAGACCTCTACATGCTTTGTAAGTAGGAAAACCTGCAAAATCGGCAGTGTATCAAATACTTGTTCTCCCCACTGTATATACACCTATTTCTTTTAAATAAATGTTCCTTTATTACTTTTCTAACCCTATCACCCCTCCCCTAATTGGAGTAAACTAGTGAACAACAACGCTAAAGGCTTCCACTTCCAGCTTAAACACACTATATTCATTTTACGAGCAAAGTCGTATTATAGTTATATTTTTGTCACACCCTGATCTGTTTCACCTGTCTTTGTGCTTGTCTCCACCCCTCTCCAGGTGTCGCCCATCTCCCCATTTTCCCCTGTGTCTGGAATGAAATTTGAGTGCACTCAACTTAGGTATTTCCCCAGGACTGGGTCTGAAGTGTACGGTGTGGTGTGAATGGTCGCCCTAGCCTGAATACTGCAGTGGATGATGGCAGGTGCCTCTCGTTCTCTCGCTTCTCATCCTAAAAGAGCTTACGAAGCGCACAAGTGGTGCATGCTAAAATTACAATTACATGCACTTCAATATCCGCTCGGCCCACTGAAAAGAAACGGGCTCAGAAAATCAATTAATCCTCGTGTGGGGCGGCCCTGGGGAAGACGAAAGCAGGAAATCAGATATGAAAAGAGTTGATTTGCACCAAGGTTGGGCACCTTTACAACTGAATGCAGAAGGACCCTTCAATGAATATGAAGAGCATCAAGGTTACGGGCCCCATGCATTGCAAACAGGCATCAGACAGGCTGTAAAAGCCTCTGTAGAGTCAGAAGAGGAGCACCACAGTGTATGTACAATAACGATGTGATGAACTACAAACATAGCTACAGGGGAATTCTCAATTTAGCAGTACAGTAAAAACACAAGTTACTTTTTCCATGTAGAAAGTGTAGAAAAACATCTATACGTCTCTATATATGAGTGTTTTCATACAGAAATTCGGTACCCTGTTGTGGTTCCCCGGGAGCATTTGTGGGCCCTCTGAATCAGATCATTATTCTGCATGTCAATGTGTTTTTGACAAGGACCTGGGCAGGTTTTAAGATCCTTGGCTACACATACCACCATGGACCGTGACCAGGAAATCCTTTTAGAACCCTGTCGCTGGTCAAGTGTATAAAGTGTATATGGAATTGTTAGGAAGTGTTAGAATAGATGAAAGGAGTTAGGCCTAGTCTGCACACCTCACCTAATGTCCTCTGCCTTGGGGGTAAACTCACTCCCCACTGACAGAAACAATATTGTTCGAGCATATTTAGATACTTTTTTGCACTATTTCATTATAGGACAGCAAGATGCCTCAGGCTAACAAATACAACAAAGTTTTTGCTTATTTTATTTATGTATATTTATGAAATGAGGGGTATTGTTTCGTCCTTTCGCAAATATGGCATTCATATAATACATTCAGTATCATTTCATATTACCAGTGCTGTTTCAGAGGAATGCCTGGAGGGCGTTTACGTTCTGTGCTATCATATCGTGCTGATACGTTCAATAAGAGGTGGCTGTGTAGGACAGAATACAGTGCATTTGGAAAGTATTAAGACCACTTCACTTTTTCCACATTTTGTTACATTACAGCCTTATTCTAAAATGGATAAAATAAAAAAATGTCCTCATCAGTCTACACACAATACCCCATAATGACAAAGCCAAAACAGGTTTTGTGAATTTTTGGGAAATGTATTAAACATAAAAAACTGAAATACCTAATTTACATAAGTGTTCAGACCCATTTCTATGAGACTCAAAATTGAGCTCAGGTGCATCCTGTCTATATAAGGTCCCAGTTGACAGTGCAAAAACCAAGCCATGAAGTCGAAGGAATTGTCCATAGAGCCCCGAGACAAGATGTGGAGGCACATATTTGGGGAAGGGTACCAAAACATTTATGCAGCATTGAAGGTCCCCAAGAACACAGTGATCTCCATCATTCTTAAATGCAAGAAGTTTGGAACCACCAAGACTCTTCCTAGAGTTGGCCGCCCGGCCAAACTGAGACATCGGGGGAGAAGGGCCTTGGTCAGGGAGGTGACCAAGAACCCAATGGTCACTCTGACAGAGCTCCAGAGTTCCTCTGTGGAGATGGGAGAACCTTCCAGAATGACAACCATCTCTGCAGCACTCCACCAACCAGGCCTTTATGGTAGAGTGGCCAGACAGAAGTCACTCCTCAGTAAAAGGCACATGACAGCCAGCTTGGACTCAGACCATGAGAAACTGATGAAACCAATATTGAACTCTTTAGCCTGAATGCCAAATGTCACCTCTGGAGGAAACCTGGCACCGCTCACCTGGCCAATACCATCCCCACGGTGAAGCATGGTGGTGGCAGCATCCTGCTGTGGGGATGTTTTTCAGAGGCACGACCTGGGAGACTAGTCAGGATTGAGGGAAAGATGATCGGAGCAGAGTACACAGAGATCCTTGATGAAAACCTGCTCCAGAGCGCTCAGGACCTCAGACTGGGGCAAAGGTTAACCTTCCAACAGGACAATGACCCTAAGCACACAGCCAAGACAATGCAGGATTGGCTTCGGGACAGGTTTCTGAATGTCCTTGAGTGGCCCAGCCAAAGCCTGGACTTGAACCCGATCGAACATCTCTGGAGAGACCTGAAAATAGCTGTGGAGTGAAGCTCCCCATCCAACCTGACAGAGCTTGAGAGGATCTGCAGAGAAGAATGGAAGAAACTCCCCAAATACAGGTGTGCCAAGCTTGTAACGTCATACCCAAGAAGACTCGAGGCTGTTATCGCTACCAAAGGTGCTTCAACAAATTACTGAGTAAAGTGTCTGAATACTTATGTAAATGTGATATTTAAGTTTTTTATTTTTAATAAATCAGCAATAATTCTAAAAACCTGTTTTTGCTTTGTCATTATGGGGCATTGTGTGTAGATTGATGAGGGGGAAAACCGATGTAATATATTTTAGAATAAGGCTGTAACGTGAATACTCTGAATACTTTCCAAAGGCACTGTGTGTGTGTGTGTGTGTGTGTATATATATATATGGTACATATATATATATATATATATATATATATATATATATATATATATATATATATATATATATATATATATATATATATATATATATATATATATGGTGATCCATCCATCTAAGTAACATAATGGGAAAATATGTTACCCAGATTAGCTTGTGTATACTATAAACCTACATTTGATATAATGAACAAAAATATAAACGCAACATTTAAAGTGTTGGTCCCATGTTTCATGAGTTGAAATAAACCCAGAAATGTTACATACGCACAAAAAGCTTATTTCTCTCAAATTTTGTGCACAAATTTGTTTACATCCCTGTTAGTAAACATTTGTCCTTTGCCAAGTTAATCCATCCACCTGACAGTTGTGGCATATCAAGAAGCTGAATAAACAGTGTTGTCATTACATAGGTGAACCTTGTGCTGGGGACAATAAAAGGCCACTCTAAAATGTGCAGGTTTGTCACACAACACAATGCCAAAGATGTCTCATGTTTTGAGGGAGCGTGCAACTGGCATGCTGACTGCAGGAATGTCCACCAGAGCTGTTGCCAGGGAATTTAATGTTAATTTCTCTACCATTAACTGCATCCAACATCGTTTTAGAGAATTTGGCAGTACGTCCAATCGGCCTCACAACCACAGACCACATGTAACCATGCCAGCCCAGGACCTCCACATCCGGCTTCTTCACCTGGAAACTAGGCACCAGGACAGCTGATGAAACTGAGGAGTATTTCTGTCTGTAATAAAGCCCTTTTGTGGAGAAAAACTCATTCTGATTGGCTGGTCCTGGCTCCCAGGCCAGTCATGTGAAATCCATAGATTATGGCCTAATTTATTTATTTAAATTGACTGATTTCCAAATATGAACTGTAACTCAGTAAAAGCATTGAAACTGTTACATGTTGTGTTTATATTTCTGTTCAGTATGGATCTATCATTTTATATGTATCAATTGATGGAAAATAGGTACTTGACTGGACATTTATGGAAATTCCCTTTGCGTTTCCTAAGAAATTTTTAAACAAGAAAGATAACAAAAAATTATATCACATTTAAAAAAGAAATGTAAATGTATCACTGCAATGCATCTTCTGCAATCTACGAAGAAAAAAGAAAAATCCGTCAAGAAAAAAAAAAACTTTCTAGAAATAACACCACAACAACAGGAAGTAACCTTTTCTCTCATCAAGTGACTACACTGCATCCCTTCAAAATCAGCGCATCAATTGGTATAGTGCATTAATTAGTACAGCGCTAACAGGTGCATCTGCATACATGGAATACACAAAGGCCAACGCAGGAATACAAAAGGTGGAAACACAACCCTGAGGAGACTATTTGACCAGAGGAGACTATTTGACCAGAGGAGACTATTTGACCACTGAAGGGGAGATGGGAGGAGTAAAAAGGAGAGGTCAGTCTGCATCTTCCAGAGGTGACAGCCGTGAAAGGTCCCGCTCCAACGAATCCATGGGGACACTAGCTGGAGTGTCAATTATCACCACAGGGGTGCGGGGCAGGGGGGCGGTCCCTATACGCTGTTGTAAATAAAAGATGGGGACGCTATTTTCAGCGTGGGCGTTGATATGACACATACTGGGTTCGCTGACCACTCACATTTGCCACCACGCACCCGGAGTGCCATCTCCGAGAGGCTCAAATGCCAGATGCCAGTTTGTCAAGGCATACAAACGTATGCTGCTTACCCAGCCAGATATCAACAACACTGGTGAATTGCATTCAATAGCTTTAATAATTTTTAGAATTACATTTTTTTACGGGGTGAATCAGCTTTAATATTGTAAACTCAGCAAAAAAAGAAACGTTCCTTTTTCATGACCCTCTCTTTCTGAGATAATTCGTAAAAATCCAAATAACTTCACAGATCTTCATTGTAAAGGGTTTAAACACTGTTTCCCATGCTTGTTCAATGAACCATAAACAATGAATGAACATGCACTTGTAGAATGGTCGTTAAGACACTAACAGCTTACAGACGGTAGGCAATTAAGGTCACAGTTATCAAAACTTAGGACACTAAAGAGGCCTTTCTACTGACTCTGAAAACACCAAAAGAAAGATGCCCAGGGTCACTGCTCATCTGTGTGAACGTGCCTTAGGCATGCTGCAAGGAGGCATGAGGACTGCAGATGTGGCCAGGGCAATAAATTGCAATGTCCGTACTAAGACAGCGCTACAGGGAGGCAGGACGGACAGCTGATCATCCTCGCAGTGACAGACCACGTGTAACAACACCTGCACAGGATCAGTACATCTGAACATCACACCTGCGGGCCGGTTACAGGATTCGCAACAACAACTGCCCGAGATACACCAGGAAAGCACAATCCCTCCATCAGTGCTCAGACTGTCCGCAATAGGCTGAGAGAGGCTGGACTGAGGGCTTGTAGGCCTGTTGTAAGGCAGGTCCTCACCAGACATCACTGGCAACAACGTTGCCTATGGGCACAAGCCCACCGTTGCTGGAGCAGACAGGACTGGCAAAAAATGCTCTTCACTGACGAGTCGTGGTTTTGTCTCACCAGGGGTGATGGTCGGATACGCGTTTATCGTCGAAGGAATGAGGGTTACACTGAGGCCTGTACTCTGGAGCGGGATCGATTTGGAGGTGGAGGGTCCGTTATGGTCTGGGGTGGTGTGTCACAGCATCATCGGACTGAGCTTGTTGTCATTGCAGGCAATCTCAACGCTGTGTGTTACAGGGAAGACATCCTCCTCCCTCATGTGGTACCCTTCCTGCAGGCTCATCCTGACATGACTCTCCAGCATGACAATGCCACCAGCCATACTGCTCGTCCTGTGCGTGATTTCCTGCAAGACAGGAATGTCAGTGTTCTGCCATGGCCAGCGAAGAGCCCGGATCTCAATCCCATTGAGCACGTTTGGGACCTGTTGGATCAGAGGGTGAGGGCTAGGGCCATTTCCCCCCAGAAACTTGCAGGTGCCTTGGTGGAAGAGTGGGGTAACATCTCACAGCAAGAACTGGCAAATCTGGTGCAGTCCATGAGGAGGAGATGCACTGCCGTACTTAATGCAGCTGGTGTCCACACCAGATACTGACTGTTACTTTTGATTTTGACCCCTTCTTTGTTCAGGGACACATTATTCCATTTCTGTTAGTCATGTGTCTGTGGAACTGGTTCAGTTTATGTCTCAGTTGTTGAATCTTATGTTCATACAAATATTTACACATGTTAAGTTCGCTGAAAATAGACGCAGTTGACAGTGAGAGGACGTTTCTTTTTTTGCTGAGTTTAGATAGATTGTGGTTTCTATCAATGTAATTGTCTGCATCATTTCCAATCCCCTATTCTTTGCCAGATAAACAACACTTGTGAAATGTTTTCAATGTTCGATTTTCCCATAAAGTACACTTTTTCATATTTATCATGTGTATGAATATGGAAGTACAGTTGAAGTCAGAAGTTTACATACACCTTAGCCAAGTACATTTAAACTCAGTTTTTCACAATTCCTGACATTTAATCAGAGTAAAAATTCCCTGTCTTAGGTCAGTTAGGATCACCACTTTATTTTAAGATTGTGAAATGTCAGAATAATAGTAGAGAGAATGATTTATTTCAGCTTTTCTTTCTTTCATCACATTCACAGTGGGTGAGAAGTTTACATACACTCAATCTGTCACGGTTTTCTAAAGTAGAACCCAGAAGCAGACCAGGACAAGGAGAGTAGGACGAAGGTGAGTATTTATTTACAAGTTTAAACGTAGAGGTAGAAAGATCCAGGTGGCGGAGCGGGCAGCGGAGGTGGGTTGATGGGAGTGAATAGGCAGATCCAAGGGAGTAACAGAAGCCACCGACGACCAGGCAGGGATGGGGTGAGTGTTCCGGGTGAATGATGTTCATGGCTAACGATCCGGCAGGGAATGGATGTCAGGTCAGAGCTTATGAAGTGGAGGGGTGATGATCAGGACCAGGTGTGCAGATAGCTGATGGGATACAGGTGCGGGTAATCAGAGATCTCCCAACAAGCTATGTCGCCCGGCAACCAGACAGGGTGCGTTCCAGGACACCGGAAAAACACTCCAGGACAGAACACAGGCAAAAACAGACTCAGGAAGCGGGATTCGTGACACAATCAGAATATGGTAGCATTGCCTTTAAATTGTTTAACTTGGGTCAAACGTTTCGGGTAGCCTTCCACAAGCTTCCCACAATAAGTTGGGTGAATTTTGGCCCATTCCTCCTGACAGAGCTGGTGTAACTGAGTCAGGTTTGTAGGCCTCCTTGCTCGCACACACTTTTTCAGTTCTGCCCACACATTTTCTATAGGATTGAGGTCAGGGCTTTGTGATGGCCACTCCAATACCTTGACATTGTTGTCCTTAAGCCATTTTGCCTCAACTTTGGAAGTATGCTTGTGGTCATTGTCCATTTGGAAGACCATTTGCGACCAAGCTTTAACTTCCTGACTGATGTCTTGAGATGTTGCTTCAATATATCCACATGATTTTCCTTCTCATGATGCCATCTATTTTGTGAAGTGCACCAGTCACTCCTGCAGCAAAGCACCCCCACAACATGATGCTGCCACCCCCGTGCTTCACGGTTGGGATGGTTCTGCAAGCCTCCCCCTTTTTCCTCCAAACATAACGATGGTCATTATGGCCAAACAGTTCTATTTTTGTTTCATCAGACCAGAGGAAATTTCTCCAAAAAGTACGATCTTTGTCCCCATGTGCAGTTGCAAACCGTAGTCTGGCTTTTTTATGCCGGTTTTGGAGCAGTGGCTTCTACCTTGCTGATCGGCCTTTCAGGTTATGTCGATATAGGACTCGTTTTACTGTGGATATAGATACTTTTGTACCCGTTTCCTCCAGCATCTTCACAAGGTCCTTTTCTGTTGTTCTGGGATTGATTTGCACTTTTCGCACCAAAGTTCATCTCAAGGTGACAGAACGCGTCACCTTCCCGAGCGGCATGACGGCTGCGTGGTCCCATGGTGTTTATACTTGCGCACTATTGTTTGTACAGATGAACATGGTACCTACAGGCGTTTGGAAATTGCTCCCAAGGATGAACCAGACTTGTGGAGGTCTACAATTGTTTTTCTGAGGTCTTGAATGATTTCTTTTGATTTTCCCATGATGTCAAGCAAAGAGGCACTGAGTTTGAAGGTAGGCCTTGAAATACATCCACACGTACACCTCCAATTGACTCAAATGATGTCAATTAGCCTATCAGAAGCTTCTAAATCCATGACATAATTTTCTGGAATTTTCAAAGTTGTTTAAAGGCACAGTCAACTTAGTGAATGTAAACTTCTGACCCACTGGAACTGTGATACAGTGAATTATAGGTGAAATAATCTGTCTGTAAACAATTGTTATAAAAATTACTTGTGTCATGCACAAAGTAGATGCCCTAACCGACTTGCCAAAACTATAGTTTGTTAACAAGACATTTGTGGGGTGGTTGAAAAACAAGTTTTAATTACTCCAACCTAAGTGTTTGTAAACTTCCGACTTCAACTGTAGGTGAAAGTGGCAAAAACACTGCTACTGTATTGGCATCAGTTTGGGACTCAAAAAGTACACGCATAATATAACCAAATAACACAATGTAAACCCCACACATACTGGTTACATTACACAATATCTATAATAATATAATATCCCTATTGCCATACATATCACATTGGGCTGATAACAAAAGTACATCCCCAGAGTATGTGTTCCATAAACCTCCCCATGTACTGGTATAAATAGGTAAAAATGCGTTGCATATCTACATACACTGAGTGGACAAAACATTAAGAACACCTTCTTAATATTGAGTTCCACCCTCCCTATTGCCCTCAGAACAGCCTCAATTTGTCGGGGAATAGACTCCACAACGTTTCGAAAGCGTTCCACAGGGATGTTGACTCCAATGCTTCCCACAGTTGTGTCAAGTTGGCTGGATGTCCTTTGGGTGGTGGACCTTTCTTGATACTCATGGGAAACTGTTGAGCGTGAAAACCCCCAGCAGCATTGCAGTTCTTGACACACTCAAACCGGTGTGCCTTGCACCTACTACCATATCCCGTTCAAAGGCACTTAAATGTTTTGTCTTGCCCATTAACCCTCTGAATGGCACACAAAAATCCTTCTTTAACCTGTTCCCTCCCCTTCATCTACACTGCTTGAAGTGTATTTAACAAGTGACATCAATAATGGATCATATCGTTCACCTGGATTCACCTGGTCAGTCTATGTCATGGAAAGAATGTTTTGTACACTCAGTGTAAGTTACAGACCTAAAGTCAAGGTAAATCACACAAGGCACCTATGGTCGGTATGTTTCATCAGTCACAATATCCCAACCATACTAGATCAAGCTGTGTTCTGGCCTGTGTGATGTATGCTGGTATTGACTCAGCTGGGCCACCATTCCTGTTAAACAGTCTCACTGGGGTATTTTGTCCTCATCCCCTGGCCCTCCTGTCCCCTTGGCAGAAAAGCCTCTGTACCAGCATGGCTGCATTGGGCTGGTGGCCAGATCTACCCCTCTACCAGTTTACAGTGGCAAGGCAATCGCCAGGTTACCTACACAGCCACCAGTTAGAGAAAGAGAGAGAAAGAGAGAAAGAGAGAAAGAGAGAGAGAAAGAAAGAGAAAGAGAAAGAGAAAGAGAAAGAGAGAGAGAGAGAGAGAGAGAGAGAGAGAGAGAGAGAGAGAAAGAGAAAGAGAAAGAGAAAGAGAAAGAAAGAGAGAAAGAGAGAAAGAGAGAGAGAGAAAGAAAGAAAGAGAAAGAGAAAGAGAGAGATAGAGAAAGAGAAAGAGAAAGAGAGAGAGAGAGAAACACCTTCAGAAGGTCAAAGGGTGTTTGTGATTGAGACTGCTGGTAGTTAGTCCACATTCATTGTCCACACAGAGTCATCTGTGGCTCTACAGTACATGCAATGGTGAACCATAAAGAGATTGGTTGTTTGTGAGCCACTTTGCGAGGTGCTGCAACTATTGTCAGTCAAAGCACAATAGAAAGAACGGAACGGCAAGCCGAGCAATTGCCTCACTACTAGTGACAGCACGTTCCAAGCCGTCGGTCTCCATAGAAACAGTTTGAACAGCGCTCAGGCAGTGCCGTCATATATACCATTTTTAATGGCCTCTAATTTGATATAATTGACGCGGAGAGATTGGGTCAGCGCAGGGATAATAATGTAAAATACAACAGACATGGTGTAGAGGCAGGAGCGATTGAAGCCTGTGTGAGATTTATAGGGAACGGAGAGTGCCGTGTTTATGAAGATACCGGCTAAAATCTGGCAATTTATAACTGACAGTTTTTTCAAAACATTATAAGGCAAGTAAGCAGAGTTGTTAACTCATTTTGGGTACATGTGAATGTAAAAAAAGCAATTATGCTTACCAAGAAATGGAACACAATTGAATTAACTGTTTTTGAACAAATCAACTGTCCCACATCTGGCAACTGTCCTTAATCTTCTGCTGAAAACTTCAGCTACTGATGCTGCCAAAATAGGACCGCCAACAGCAATGATGACCCTGTACACCATAACTGAAATGCACCTACTTATATCGGAAACACTAGTTAACTGTTGGCACAGTATAGTCCGTCTCTCTCATACACTGTAAAAGGGTTAAACATCTTGTCATACGTAAACAGGTGTGAACAAGACAATGATGTATAGACACCATTCACAGAGGGGTGATGTAAGGACAATGTGTTGCATTAATGCTGAGGTTTATTATAAGAACAGTGTCAACCTAAATATCCGGCATAACATACAGAAAAAGTATTCATACCCCTGGACTTTTCCCACATTTTGTTGTGTTGCAGCAAAATGGGTTAAATGTATTTTTCACACCCATCTACACTCAATACCCCATAATGACAGTGAAAACTTGTTTTGACATTTTGCACATTTAATGAAAATGGAATTTACATAAGTGTTCACACCCCTGAGTCAATACATGTTAGAATCACCTTTGGCAGCGATTACAGAGTCTTTCTGGGTACGTCTCTAAGAGCTATCCAGACCTGGATTGTGCAACACTTGCCCATTATTCTTTCAAAATTCTTCGAGCTCTGTCAAATTGGTTATTGATCATTGCTAGACAACCAATTCCAGGTCTTGCCATAGATTTTCAGGTAGATTTAAGTCAAAACTGTAACTCTGCCACTCAGGAACATTCCCTGTCTTCTTGGTAAGCAACTCCAGTGTCGATTTGGCCTTGTGTTTTAGGTTATTGCCCAGCTGAAAGGTAAATTAATCTCCCAGTGTCTGGTTGAAAGCAGACTGAACCAAGTTTTCCTCTAGGATTTTTTTCTGTGCTTAGCTCCATGCCATTTATTTTTTATCCTGGATAAACTCCCCAGTCCTTAACGATTACAAGCATACCCATAACATGATGCAGCCACCACTATGCTTGAAAATATGGAGAGTGGTACTCAGTAATGTGTTGTATTGGATTTGCCCCAAACACAACACATTGTATTCAGGACAAAAGTGAGTGAAGGAGTTTATTATTTTGTTTAACATGCAAACTGGATGCATTTTTTTATATTTTTATTCTGTACAGGCTTCCTTCTTTTCACTCTGTCAATTAGGTTAGTATACTGTAACTATAATGTTGTTGATCCATTCTCAGTTTTCTCCTATCACTTCCATTAAAGTCTGTAACTGTTTTAAAGTCACAATTGGCCTCATGGTGAAATCCCTGAGCGGTTTCCTTCCTCTCCGGCAACTGAGTTAGGAAGGATGCCTGTATCTTCAAAGTGACTGGGTCTATTGATACACCGTCTACAGTGTAATTAATAACATCACCATGCTCAAATGGATATTCAATGTCTGCTTTTATATTTTTAACCATCTACCAATAGGTGCCCTTCTTTGCGAGGCATTGGAAAACCTCCAAGGTCTTTGTGGTTAAATCTGTGTTTGAAATTATCTGCTCGACTGAGGGACCTTACAGATAATTGTATGTGTGGGGTACAGAGATGAGGAAGTCATTCAAAAATCACGTGAAACACTATTAATGCACACAGTGAGTCCATGCAACTTATTATGTGACTTGTTAAAGGTGCAATATGCAGAAATCGCTCTGCCATTTCCTGGTTGCTAATAGTTTGCCTCTTTTTAGTTTATTTGGCAATACAAGCAATGTACAGTGTAGAGAATCATTGTACCATCTAAACTGCTGTGAAATATATTTTCTAAACCATAAAATATTGAATTTTCAGCTGTTTGAAGTTGGTGTACAAAATCGAAAGTAGAAGATGCAAAAATTAAACTTCAGAACGGGGAAGCATAGAAATAGCGCACATAGAGCATATCTACCCCTTAGAATTGCTTTCAAGGAGAATGACACATCTATAACTCACTTTTCTATGTGAATTTGGTAGGGTTGTCCCCAAAACGTACAGAATGTAACTTTAGGCTTGCCATAATGGGGTTGAATACTTATTGACTCAAGACATTTCAGCTTTCCATTTGTAATTAATATGCCAAAAATGTCAAAACACATAATTCCACTTTGACATTATGGGGTATTGTGTGAAGGCCAGTGACACAAATGCTCAATTTAATAAAATGTTTATTCAGGCTGTAGCAACAAAATGTGGAAAAAGTCAAGGGGTGTGAATACTGTCTGAAGGCACTGTACCTGCAATTCGCAAACAGGTGTACTACGAATACAACAAAATATATAGGCTAGCCCATTCAGAGAGGGTGAGCCACAGGAAATGCAAAGTTGTAGTGTATTCAAAGTTTTAATAGGCTTTTCAAGTTTGTATTTTCCACTTATTTCCAGACTGGATTTTCCCAAAAGGAAAAGGGTATCAACCCCTACAAAATTGTTTCCCATGGCAACGTGATCACCCATTGAAATCCTGTTGCTGCAGGATTATTTTACTGGTGCGACAATACTGATCAAAGTAAGACACGACACCTGTATAAAGACAATAGATTTCAGTTATATGAGGACAATGTGTTTCATTACCACTGAGGTGTATTATAAGGACATGCAGTGTCACCCTCTCACCCATGTCATGAACACAATGTATTACTCATTCCCACAGGAGGGAGATGGAATAACTGTGGACGTATAATGATCAGTCAGTCCCAGATGAGGCCAGGCGAGGCTGCATCCCAAACTGCACCCTATTCCCTATATAGTGCATTCCTTTTCACCAGAGCCCAGGACTCTGGTCAAAAGTAGTGCATTATATAGGGAAAAGGTGCCATTTTGGGGACGCAGACACTGGAACAGCTAAGGCTCAGTAAATAACAGTCCTTGTAGAACTTTAATAACGTCAAGGCTGAGGCACGCTGGTAACTGTCAGATAATCACCCCCCTCCCTCTCTCTTGTTCTCTCTTGCTGTCTTGCTCTCTTTCTCTCGCTCTCTCTCTGTCAATCTTTCTCTCTCGCTGTCTTGTTTTATGGCACCATAAAGTGACTCTGTGTACCTTGTCAAAAAGCGATGAGGTCGTACAAAGATTGCCAATGTTTTCCGTCCACTGCTCAACTCTCTTCCATTACCCCCACTGATGGATATACCGCAGCCGGAGAGTGGAGTGAGAACGGCTAGCGCAGACCAGTGACTGAATTTAACAGGAGAAATGTACCGTAGGGCATGCCTATCCCACTCTATGATTTTTATTTTCCATTTTTTCCCCCTGTTAGAGTGACCAATAAGACAGACACTGGGCAATGGAAATAGAGAGGGAGTGAGAGAGAGAGACATAGAGAGTGAGTAAGGCAGTCAGTTCTCTCTCTCTCGGTCTCTCTCTCCCTCATCCCTTGTTCGTGGGGCAGGCGCCAGTTGAACCGTGAGGCCCTTTTGTTCAGGCGAGCGTGAAATTCTGAAACATGACAGTGGAGACGCCGAGACACGGTCCGTATCCTTTCGGAAAGCCGAGAGTATCAGGGCTTCTGAACACCCCTGAAGAAGGAAGGATGGAGTGAGAGACTGATTGAAGAAGCCTCGATTCCCTCAACCTGATAATAAAACAACTGAAAGTTGACATACAGTACATCAGTCTGACTGACACTCCAACCCTCTGATGGGCTTGACTTGAGTGGAACTACACTGCACCCGTGTCTCATATCATTCACCAAAACCAATCTGTTATAGCGTCAGCAACACGCATCAGGGTCAATCCAACTAGTTTTACCATACCATTTGTTACAGTTCAATCTTCGCTGTTTCAGTTTACTCGGCACTCTGAGACAACAGTATTGTTCAGGCTTTGCTGCTTGATCTTAACGTGTTATGGCGATTATGTTGATTGAAATTGAGAAAATTACAAAAATATTTTTTTTAGAAGAAGTATTAAAGTAAACAAAATGAGTTGCTTCCCCCGTTAATACTTCAATATAAGAGGTCAAATAAATGACATAGAGCTTTGAGGCCAGTGCAGTGACGAGGGGGGAAGCATGCTGAGATCGTGATAGTCACACCCTGGATCTAGTTTAGTCCCGTGGAATAAACATTGTGGATCTAAATGTTTTTCCTCATAATCCTGGACTATCGGACCACCATCTTTTACGTTTGCAATTGCAACAAAAAATCTGCTCAGCCCCCAACCAAGGATTATCAAAAGCCTCGCTATAAATTCTTGGACAACCCAAAGATTTCTAGATGCCCTTCCAGACTCCCTCCACCTACCCAAGGACGTCGGAGTAGAAAAATCAGTTAATCGCCTAATTGAGGATCTAAATTTAACCTTGAATAATACCCTAGATGCAGTCGCACCCCCAAAACAAGAAATCAACTCCCTGGTATATATAAAATGAAGCAAGGTGGAATGGAAATGGCGCTCCACCAAACGAGAAGTCTTCTGACTAGCTTGAAAGCTAGTACTGTGCAATATTGAAGAGCCCTTACTGCTGCTCAATCAGCCTACTTTTCCAACCTGATTGAGGACAATAAGAACAATCCCCCCCAAAAAATGTTTTTACTGTCGCAAAGCTAACTAAAAAGCAGCATTCCCCAAGAGAGGATGGCTTTTACGTCAATAGTGATGATTTCTTGAACTTCTTCTAGGAAAAGATCATGGTCATCAGAAAGCAAATTACAGACACCTCTTTGAATCTGCATATTTCTCCAAAACGCAGTTGTCCTGAGTCTGCACAGAAATACCAGGACCTCGGATCAATACAGACAATCTGTCACGCCCTGGCCTTAGTTATCTTTGTTCTCTTTATTATTTAGGTTAGGTCAGGGTGTGACGAAGGTGGTTTGTGTGTTTTTGTCTCGTCTAGGGTGTTTGTACTGTCTAGGTTTTTTTTGTAGAGTTATGGGGTTGTGTTCATTGTAGGTGTTTATGTAAGTCTATGGTTGCCTAGATTGGTTCTCAATTAGAGGAAGGTGTTTATCGTTGTCTCTGATTGGGAACCATATTTAGGCAGCCATGTTCTTTGGGTATTTGGTGGGTGATTGTTTCCTGTGTTTGTGCCACACAGGACTGTTACGGTTTGGTCACGTTTATTGTTTTGTATTGGTGTTCAGTTTTCTATATTAAAACATGGATACCTACCACACTGCGTATTGGTCCGATCCTTGTTACACCTCTTCAGAGGAAAAAGAGGAAGACAGCCGTGACACAATCAGGTTTTTTATCCTGTATCTCTCGACACATTCACAAAAATAGTAATGGCCTCTAAACCCTCTAGCTGCATACTGGACCCTTTTCCAGCTAAACTACTGAAAGAGCTACTTCCTGTACTTGGCCCTCCTATGTTGAACATAATAAACATCTCCCTATCCTCCAGATGTGTACCAAACTCACTAAAAGTGGCAGTAATAAAGCCTCTTCTAGATTAGACTACTGCAATGCTCTACTCTCTGGCTACCCGGATAAATCACTAAATAAACATCAGTTAGTGCTACATACGGCTGCTAGAATCGATCATATTACTCCATTGCTAGTCTCTCTACACTGGATTCCTGCTGAGGCTAGGGCTGATTTCAAGGTCTTACTGCTAACCTACAAAGCATTACATAGACTTGCTCTTACCTGTCTCTCCGATTTGGTCCTGCCATACATACCTACACGTGTGCTACAGTCACAAGACGCAGGCCTCCTTACTGGACCTAGAATTTCTAAGCAAACAGCTGGAGGCAGGGCTTTCTACTATAGAGCTAGCTTTTTATGGAATGGTCTGCCTGTCTAGGTGAGAGACGCAGACACGTTCTCGACCTTTACGTTTTTACTAAAGACTCATCTCTTCAGTAGGTCCTATGATTGAGTGTAGTCTGGCCCAGGGGTGCGAAGGTGAATGGCAAGGCACTTGAATGACGAACCACCCTTGCTGTCTCTGCCTGGCCGGCTTCCCTCTCTCCACTGGGATTCTCTGCCTCTGACCCTATTACGGGGGCTGAGTCACTGCCAGGCTTTTTTGAGCTATACTCGGCTTGAGTGGGTTGAGTAACTGACGTGATCTTCCTGTTCGGTCTTGCGCCCCCGTCGGGCTCGTGCAGTGTAGGAGCTCTTCGTGGGCTATACAAATCAAATAACTATAACTTTATTGGTCACAAACACGTGTTTAGCAGATGTTATTGCGGGTGTAGCAAATGCTTGTGTTTCTAGCTCGGACAGTGCAGTAACATCTAACAAGTAATATCTAACAATTTCACAACATATACCCAATACACACAAATCTAAGTCAAGGAATGAAATTAAGAATATATAAATAAATGGACGAGCAATGTCATAGTGTCATAGACTAAGTACAGTACAATAGTATGGAATACAGTATATACATATGGGATGAGTAATGCAAGCTATGTAAACATTATTAAAGTGACTAGTGTTCCATCTATTCAAGTCTATGTATATAGGCAGCAGCTTCTAATGTGCTCGTGATGGCAATTTAACAGTCTGATGGCCTTGAGATAGAAGCTGTTTTTCAGTGTCTCGGTCCCAGCTTTGATGCATCTGTACTGACCTCGCCTTCTGGATGTTAGCAGGGTGAACAGGCAGTGGCTCGGGTGGTTGTTCTCCTTGATGATCTTTATGGCCTTCCTGTGACATAGGGTGGTGTAAGTGTCCTGGAGTGCAGGTAGTTTGTCCCCGGTGATGCGTTGGGCAGACCGCACCAACCTCTGGAGAGCCTTGCGGTTAAGGGCGGTGCAGTTGCCGTGATACAGCCCGATGCGCTCAATTATGCATCTGTAGAGGTTTGTGAGGGGTTTTAGGTGCCAAGCCAAACAGCTGGAGGCCTTGTCTCAGGGTAGTAAGTTGGTGGTCTGTTGATATCCCTCTAGTGGTGTGGAGGCTGTGCTTTGGCAAAGTGGGTGGGGTTATACCCTGCATCGTTGGCCCTGTCCGGGGTTATCATCGGATTGGACCACAGTGTCCCCCGACGCTCCCTGTCTCAGCCTCCAGTATCTATGCAGCAATAGTCTATGTGCAGGGGGGCTAGGGTCAGTCTGTTATATCTGGAGTATTTCTCCTGTCTTATCTGGTGTCCTGTGTGAATTTAAGTGTGCTCCCTCTAATTCTCTCCCTCTCTCTTCCGCTCTCCCTCTCTCCCCTCCCAGAGGACCTGAGCCCTAGGACCATGCCTCAGGACTACCTGGCCTGATGACTCCTGGCTGTCCCAAGTCCACCTGATCGTGCTGCTGCTCAAGTTTCAACAGTTCTGCATGCACCTTTGGAACCCTAACCTGCTCACCGGATGTGCTACCTGACCTGCTGTTTTCGACTCTCCCTCTCTCTCTACCACACCTGCTGTCTCGACTTCTGAATGCTCGGCTATTAAACGTCAATTGACATTTACTCCTGAGCTGCTGACCTGTTGCACCATCTACAACCACTGTGATTATTATTTGACGTGCTGGTCATCTATGAACATTTGAACGTCTTGAAGAACAATCAGGCCTTAATGACCATGTACGCTTATAATCTCTGCAAAGCACAGCTAAAAGAGGACTGGCCATCCCTCAGAGCCTGGTTTCTTCCTAGGTACCGTGCTTCTAAATCGGCATTGGGGTTTTAGGCTGGGTTTCGGTATAAGCACTTTGTGGCATCTGCTGATGTAAAAAGAGCTTTATAAATACATTTGATTGATTGATACAGCCCATGACATAATTTCCCCCTCTCCTCTAACCAAGGGAGGTCGTTTTCTTTTGATCGATTCGAGGGGAATGCCGGGAGGATAATGGAATAGTATGGGGTGTGAGGAGGGGGAGGTAAATGATACTGTATACTATGAGGAGACGGAGGCAGCATGATGATGCTTTGGCTAACCATCTCCCTACCTAACTATCTCTCTCCAAAAGGAGATCCCCGCAGGCGTTCATTTGGGCCTTGACCTTCACTTCCTTCTCCGCCTGGCTTCATCCCAAAAAGGCTAAGCTAGTCCACACTTGAGGGAATCCAGTGTCACACCTTTTTTCCCGATATGAGCATAGCAATTAGCGTTCGGCTTGAGCCCTCTGCTCTCAAAGCGAGGGAAGCGATCCCTCCAACATGCTGCAGTGTGCGCAGGTGTGTGTGCACCTTGGTAGAGAAATTAACATCCATCACATTGTTATAGTGAGGCCTGGTTTGGTCCCTAATGGCTGGCCGGGGATCATTGAATCTCTCCGCTCTCCGACTGAAACCCACAGGCCTATTATAATCAACCACGAGCAACATCATTGGCTCGTTTGGGATAAATGTCACTCTGAGATGTGCTTAGCCTCCGCTGCCCTTCGCCGGTAACACCATCCACAGATACTGGCGAAAGTATGTATACCTTTATTTAACTAGGCAAGTCAGTTAAGAACAAATTCTTATTTACAAACCGGGACGACGCTGGGCCAATTGTGCGCCGCCCATAGTAACGCCTCAAGCACTGAGATGCAGTGCCTTAGACCACTGTGCCACTCGGGAGCCCAAATAGTCACAGGTAAACCATTCATATCCAGGATTTGTCGTTCAAGTATGCAGTACGGGTTTTTTAATGGTCGACAGCCTACTTGTAGATATACGGTAGGGGTTGGTGGTCAACAAGCTATGTCTGTCACAATCAGTGAACCCTGATTGGAGTACCCTTCATGAGGTGATTCATTGGGTGCAGGCGGTTGCAAAAATGACTTAAAACATGCACATTTTGAATAATGTGGGAAGATTATTGACACAAGAGTTTTTGACATGAAGAACTATGCATTAAAACCCAAATTGTGCATACATGGAAGGGGGTGATAACGAGGTCTTGTCTGATTAGTGGGTTATCTATGCCTTTCTCCCCCTCTCTTTATCTCTCTCTCTACCTCTATCAATCTCTGCCTAGTTCTCTCCATCTGTCTCTGTCACGCCCTGACCACAGAGAGCTTTTTTATTCTCTATTTTGGTTATGTCGGAGTGTGACTAGGGTGGGTAATCTAGTTTTTTTTTTTTCCTATGTTGGCCTGGTATGGTTCCCAATCAGAGGCAGCTGTTTAGCGTTGTCTCTGATTGGGGATCACATTTAGGCAGCCATTTCCCCACTGTTTTTTTGTGGGATCTTGTTTATGTGTAGTTGCCTATGAGCACGCCATAGCTTCACGTATCGTTTGCTGTTTTTTAAAAATTGTTTTGTGCGTTTCACGAATAAAAAGATGTGAACCCATATCACGCTGCGCCTTGGTCCGAATGTTATTTCGACGACCGTGACAGTCTCACAGTGGAGTCTCTCACAGGTCAGAGAAGCAGTGTTCTGCCCACCATGTGCTGAAAGATTCATACTCTTGCCGACTCGGTCTCTATCTCCGTCTCTCTCTCTCTCCTTCTCAGATGAGAAGATGAACAGATGTATGTTCAGGGAGGACGTCTGGGTTCGAGGGGCTATAGCTGAGGAATAGGACTGTCTGGTTCAGGTGAAAACCCAAATGGAATGAGCTCTGCTCTCCTCAATTCCCTGCCTTTAACTATTGCCTGCTCTGAACTTAGCATAATTGTATTAATGAAATATACCTCATGACATTTACGTCTCATAGATCAGACCTTTATAATACCACTTTTAAAATGGCTAAAACTGGCATAGCGCTGTTCTACCCATCTTTGCGCTTTCCCTTAACTGCCGAAAATATATAATGTTCTACGTAGAAAAGTCATAGATCAGACCTTAAATAGAAGGCAATGTACAATATATTATAAAAACAGCTGCCAGTAACAATACCCCTGCGTCAAAGCACTTCACACTTCCTTCCTTTCATGGATCTAATCTTCACCTCATGGTGATATCATAGCCCATTAGCATGGTGTGAGACTGTTTAATGGCATCCCATAATTACATAAATACAGTCACACAGCATCAGGTTGCCTATTACCACGGCGATATAGGAATGCCAATGGTGTACATAGAACCAGCCATCTCCATAAAAACACACATTAGCTATTCATCACCAACATCTTGTGGATCCTATTTCTCAACGCATGTTTTCACCGTGAGCGTTCAAACGAGCACACATGTCTACCGCGGCGTCAACTCATTGCAGAGTCCCGGCACATGCATCTGGACTGCGTTCATCTATATACATGAAAGAGACCCTGCAGGTTTTCAATTGACCTTTATTGATAACAAAGGAGACAGACGAGCAATACGCTGCTATAGCTACCACAGAGGTCCTATCAATCTAGACCAAGCAGGGTGTGTGTGTGTGTGTGTGTGTGTGTGTGTGTGTGTGTGTGTGTGTGTGTGTGTGTGTGTGTGTGTGTGTGTGTGTGTGTGTATGTGTGTGTGTGTGTGTGTGTATGTGTGTGTGTGCGTGTGTGCGGCATGTCTAAGCCACCGCGGCTCACATGGTTGACGCAGTCTGAGACCAGCTGGCTGTGAAGTGTCAGGCAGCATACATAAGCCATTGTTTACCATGAATAATATTCCCTCTGAAGGGATCCGATAAGTAGAAGGGAAAGGAAGGTACATCACCTGATGGAAATTAAAAATACACTGAACAAAAATAAACGCAACGTGCAACAATTTCGAAAGTTCATATAAGGAAATCAGTCAATTGAAATACATTCATTAGGCCCTAATGTATCCATTTCTAATGACTGGGAAAACAGATGTACATCCGTTGGTCACAGATACATTAAAATAAAAAAAACGTTTGGGCGTGAATCAGAAAACCAGTCAGTATCTGGTGTGACCACCATTTGCTTCATGCAGCGAGACACATCTCCTTCTGCATAGAGTTGATCAGGCTGTTGATTGTGGCCTGTGGAATGTTATCCCACTCCTCTTCAATGGCCGTGCAAAGTTGCTGGATATTGGCGGGAACTGGAACACGCTGTCGATCCAGAGCATCGCAAACGTGCTCAATGGGTGACATGTCTGGTGAATATGCAGGCCATGGAAGAACTGGGACATTTTCAGCTTCCAGGAATTGTGTGGCGCATTATCATGCTGAAACGTAAGATTATGGCGGCGGATGAATGGCACAACAATGGGCCTTAAGATCTCGTCACGGTATCTCTGTGCATTCAAATTGCCATCAATAATTACGTAGCTTATGCCTGCCCATACCATGACCCCACCACCACCATGGGACACTCTGTTCATGTTGACACCATCAAACCGCTCGCCCACACGACGCCATACACACAGTCTGTCATCTGCCCGGTACAGTTGAAATAGGATTAATTCGTGAAGAGCACACTTCTCCAGCATGCCAGTGGCCATCTAAGGTGAACATTTGCCCACTAAAGTCAGATACAACGCCAAACTGCAGTCAGGTCAAGAACCTGGTGAGGACGACGAGCACCCGGGTGAGCTACCCTGAGACGGTTTCTGACAGTTTGTGCAGAAATTCTTTGGTTGTGCAAACCCACAGCTTCATAAGCTGTCCGGGTGGCTGGTCTCAGACAATCCTGCAGGTGAAGAAGCCGAATGTGGAGGTCCTGGGCTGGTGTGGTTACACGTGGTCTGCGGTTGTGATGCCGGATGGACGTACTGCCAAATTCTCCTAAACGACGTTGGAGGCCGCTTATGGTAGAAAAACGTACGTTAAATTCTCTCCATCAACACTGGTGGATATTCCTGCAGTCAGCATGCCAATTGCAAGCTCCCTCAAAACATCAGACATCTGTGGCATTGTGTTGTTTGACAAAACTGCACATTTTAGTGGCCTTTTATTGTCCCCAGCACAAGGTGCACCTGTGTAGTGGCAATGCTGGTTAATCAGCTTATTGATATGCCACACCTGTTGCGTGGATGGATTATCCTGGCAAAGGAGAAATGCTCACTAAAAGGGACGTACAAAAACGTGTGCCAACCTTTTAGAGAAAATACGGCTTTTTATGCACTTTACATGTTGCGTTTCTATTTGTGTTCAGTATTTTTGTTTAGCACTTTAATAAAAGAGAAACACTGGGTATTAATATTGTATTAAGTCCATCTCATTGTGTGATGCAACTCAGTAGTTCAGCAAAGCTTATTACCATTGGCTTCTGCAATGTACCCTAAAGGCCTGTAGCGTACTCTTTTACCCAGAAATGATAGCGTTGTCAGTACAGAGGCTCAGAAGGCCCAGTATGGCTATTAGGCTTTGATTCAGGGGGAGTATGAAGAGGGCATTGATCCAAAGCTAGGCCTGCTCAGTCTCAGTGCAGGTGGTGCCCAGAACCCAGAACCCAGACCCAGCTGTCAGCCCAGCCAGTGAACAGGGAGACATAGAGCTGGTGGATACAGAGGGCAGGAGGGTAGAAACTTGTCAACGCCACACAGACCCTGAGAGGATTAGAGGAGAAATAAATATGTGGAGGACGAATGATCCAGACCCCTTCTCATCCCTGCTGCCCTCTTCTTTCAACGTCAGAGGACAGCTTCAGTACCCCTCTTCCACACACACACACACACGCATATGTATGAATACACATTATACATGCAGATATGCACACACACGCATGCACACACACACACACGCTCCTGGCTGAGGAGAGGGTTGGGAGAGAAAGTGGAAAGTGGCCTAGAGAATAATGCATGAGCGATACTTTTATTGTGCATCATTATGTGCTTTTTATGGTTTTTAATATGATGTTATTGCCAGAGGGCTTTTTCTTGCAATTACTTAGTGGCACGACCATATTTATAACTTTTGTCTTTCACATTTATTCCAGGGTAAATATTCACTCAGTGGAGGCTGCTGAGGGGAGGATGGCTCATTAGAATGGCTGGAACTGAACGAATGGGATGGCGTCAAACCATGTGTTTGATGTATTTGATACCATTCCACCCATTCCGCTCTAGCCATTACCACGAGCCCATCCTCCCCAATTAAGGTGCCACCAACCTCCTGTGTATTCACTACTATACTGCATGTTGCTGCCGACATTAATGATATAGTCAATTATACCGAGCAGATACAATATGAATGCTGTGAGGATAGTTTCCACTGAATATGAAAGGCCTGACAAGTTTACGGTGGGAACTGTCCTTCAGTTGGTTGTATTCACCCGGGGGGGGGGGGGGGGGGGGGAGGCTAATATTCATAACACGACAGAGGAGTCATTATAAATGGCCGCACAGGAAGGAATAGCCTTAATGAAAGGAACATCCACATGACCCAAATGAATGTGAGCAGCAGCCGACAAATCTCACACACACACACACACACACACACACACACACACACACACACACACACACTCTCTCTCTCTCTCTCATTTGTTTGACGCTAAAGGCTAAAGACAACCTAACATAATGGGCGGTGTCATGCCGTCTCGCCCGAGTGTGTCACTTGTGGAGCCAATTGATTATTTTTAACCAAAGCAGATGGTGTAATTACCCTTTTAGAAGCATAAGTGAGTGCCTGGCATTAATGATTAATTTGCCTTGTGGTGCAGTAAAATCAGAAAGACTTTGATGGGTGAGTTTTGACTTGACAGGGGGATGCTACAGTCTGGGATTCTTTCTTTCTTTTGGCAGACCTGTCACTTGTTTTGTTTTACAGCTGAGAGAGGAGGCTGGGTGAGTTCTGACTTGACAGGCTGGAACTTCATTTAGTTGTGTGTTCGTTCTCTCATTACGGCACACTGATAGGGAAGACATAGGAGGGTGTCGTGAAGTAATGGGACCCGGGGTTTCATGTCCGACAGGATCCTATCTTAACAGTTACAGCTACTGAAGCCGAAGAAAATCGAATGTCGACTCCACTCAAGAGGTACACGGAAAACCCATCAAACTAGGACAGAAATCCAATGCACAATGTGTGGGAACACATCCAATGTGTGGGAACAGACACACATTGGATGTGTGGGAACAGTCACACATTGGATGTGTGGGAACAGTCACACATTGGATGTGTGGGAACAGTCACACATTGGATGTGTGGGAACAGACACACATTGGATGTGTGGGAACAGTCACACATTGGATGTGTGGGAACAGACACACATTGGACGTGTGGGAACAGTCACACATTGGATGTGTGGGAACAGTCACACATTGGATGTGTGGGAACAGTCACACATTGGATGTGTGGGAACAGTCACACATTGGATGTGTGGGTTTCAGACACACATTGGATGTGTGGGAACAGACACACATTGGATGTGTGGGAACAGACACACATTGGATGTGTGGGAACAGTCACACATTGGATGTGTGGGTTTCAGACACACATTGGATGTGTGGGAACAGTCACACATTGGGATTTTGCCAGCAAAATACATCCAAAGCATGTTTTATATGTCCCCCCTCCGACTCTATGGTTAATTCTTGGACATCATAAAATGAAAAGTTCAAAGAGTTCCAACTTTAACCTCTGAACAATAAGAACATTTTGAGAATCTTACACCTTTGATGTCTTGACAATAAGACTGTTTTAAATGCACTTCACATTTTTTGGAACATCTGATGTTAACTACAATATAAGTAATTTGGTGATTTTCTTGGTCTGGCAACAAATGAAGTCCAATACAAATTACTTCACTCCAGCCACAGCAATTCATCACACTTTAACTGTTTTTAATCAAGCAATTTAGGGCTATTTACCAAAGCTATAGTGGTCAATACTGTGAGACAGCTAATAGGCAAATTAAAGCAACAAGTCAATATTACTTTGGCTGTACATCGCCCTGGGGGCGAGCAATCAAGCAAGACAGAGACACCTCAGAGAAACTGATTAAACTGTAAAATAATCAACAGCACAGCGTGTTTTGGTGAAAGCGTTACAAAAGACTTACGGTAGTTGCCTACTGCAACCAAAACCCTGAACTTTCAACCACCAATGCTTTGCATATGGAAAAGCTTTGCTTAACTGCCATCCAGCTAAGTGTCATGAGGCCAGAGGAGTTCTAGGTTTCTGGACATGATCCATAGGTTAAATGAGGTCCGGTTAGGCCCATATACTGCGAAAGGACAGAGCCACAGGGACTGTAAAAAAAAAACACTCCACGAAGGCATCAAATCAATCCATATTTCACTTGTTCTCTTCTCTCTCTGGTCTCTCACTCTTTCTCTCCCTCCTTCCTCTAATGCATCAAAATCAATACATTGATGGAGGGCAACAAGAATAATACATTTAAGAGTGTTTGGCGATTTTTCATTTCCGAGAAGCTGTTACTGTTCGGTTCCTTATCAGCGTTCCACTAATGTTTCTCTGTGTCTCTCATGTGGAGGGCAGAGAGACAGTCTCTGTTTCTCTCACGCGGTGGGCAGAGAGACAGTCTCTGTTCCTCTCACGTAGAAGGCAGAGAGACAGACAGTCTCTGTTTCTCTCATGTGGAGGGCAGAGAGACAGTCTCTGTTTCTCTCACGTAGAAGGCAGAGAGACAGACAGTCTCTGTTTCTCTCATGTGGAGGGCAGAGAGACAGTCTCTGTTTCTCTCACGTAGAAGGCAGAGAGACAGACAGTCTCTGTTTCTCTCATGTGGAGGGCAGAGAGACAGACAGTCTCCGTTTCACCGTCTCTTTTTTACAGTTGGATGAATTCAATAACCACTTATGGATCATTCCACTTACCCTGTGCTCAGGCGCCTACAGTAACGACACAGCAGTAAGACAATACAACACACACCAGACATACTAATACAACACCAGACCTACTACACCTCAGAGAACTCCAAAAGTCCTAAATAAATACTACAGAGGTTATGAATGGTATTTCTGAGAACGCAGGATGGATCCATTGTTACAAGTGATTGTTTCTTTCAGGGAGTTATTATATTCACTTCTACTGTCAGGAGGGGAGAATACTGTCCCATTGCTGCTATGGATTTCAAAGGCTATGTTCAAAGCTGTGGGAGCGGCTGTATAGAATAAGTGCAGCTTTTATCTACTGGCCTTGAGTAACTGTAGATTTCATTTGCAGCATGTGAGCCGCGGTGGCGGCGGCTTATAGCCTTGATGCGTTTGTGTACAGTTAGAAGATTGGAAGGTGTTCTCTCCTTTAGGACTGGCCTCCAGCCTAACCCATATATCCTCTCACACTACTGCGTACAGTCTAGGTGTCAAAACAACTGATATTAATGGTATGCCATTGGACTGTATACACTCCACCATCTATCACAGAATTGAAAGACCCGTTGCATTTCAATTAACTGAACAGCAGTGGGATAATATTATAGTATAGCTGGACATACTCTGATAACAGCTGGTAAGAGCTGGGGTACATTTGCATGCTGCCTTATAAACATTTGCTGGTTACGCACACACATACGCGCGCGAACACGCACACACACGCACAGATACAAAGAGACACACTCACACAGCAGAGAAACTCATCCCAGCAACATGCTGTGAGTCAGAGGGGGTGGAAGCTCATTAATAATGTACAGGGTTTCTCTTCTTGTATCACTACAATAACAAAGAGGTATAAAAGAGCAGGGAGACATTGAACTGCTCTGATCGGACCCACCATAAAAAAAAACGAACCAGGGGATGGAGGGAACAGACTAGCACGAGAGAGACAGACAAAGGAATGAGGGGAATGTGTGAGGATGAATGGGGAGAGGGAGAGGGAGAAAGAAAGAAAGAGAGAGAGAGACAGAGAAACGGAGCGAGAAAGAAAAGAGAGAGGGCAAATGAAGAGAGATAAATCGAGACGAGAGAAAGAAAGAGAAAGAGAGAGATAGCATATCAATAGGCCCATCCTTCTCTAATTGCAGTACATAGAGTACTGTCGTTGAGCAAACTGAACACCACAACCATCATTCACTTCTTTAGAAATGGCTAGAAGGATGAGATCCACTCATATTTAGAAGGATACTGTCCATGCCTCATTCTCTTTGGGAAATGTTCTCATTGTGAGAGATTAAACGTAAATGGATCTGACAATGTACGTAATGGTATAGGAGGAATACAATTACATTGTGTTTCTAGCTCCAACAGTGTAACACCTAGCAGTAAAAAAGTTATATAAGACGAGCCACGACTAGAATACAGCGTCTCAAGTGAATGTTTTTTAAGGGAGTTTGGCTAGAACCAGGGGATGGAGGGAACAGACTAGCAAACCAAACCTATAAGCAGACAAGTAGCACATGTTGTTAAACCTAATTACTAGTTCCTAATAAAGTGCAGCCCATCAATTCCCTTTGTTTCTCTACACAACTCCTCTGACTTTTTTAACACAGCAATTGTGTGTGTGAGGGTGAGTGAGTGAGTGAGTGAGTGAGTGAGTGAGTGAGTGAGTGAGTGAGTGAGTGAGTGAGTGTGTGTCTTTCAAGATACTTCTGAAAACTCAGGCCATCTCACTACCTTTTATTGACTTTGGATGAAATGTATGTTTTATCTCAGAGAAGATATTATTTTCCCCAGTTTCCCTGGCTGATCCGTATTGTTCCAGACTCATTCTCCGGTATCTCCATGCTCTCACTTCTTTGTTTTGTGAAAGTGGAAGAAGAGACCGCGAGGGAGAAAGAAAAAAAATCCAGCTTGCTACCTCGCTTGCCCAACACCCTCACTAAATCAACCTCTAACAACTTCTGACCAGTTCTCTCCTCACCTCTTTTCCCCAAGTCAGCTTAGCAGAAACACTGTCAAACACCACCCCCCCCCCCCCCTCACACACACACACACACATACACACACACACAACTCCCTCTTCAAACCTCTTCCACCAGACTACATACATGCCAAGGCAGGTGTTCACAACAACCCCCTTCTCTTCTCTCCCATTTTCTCCTGATTCATTTCTCCTCGACCCACCGTGGCAGAATAATTCAATCTCTACCTTTACAGCAAACGTAATTACAGCTACCGTCTCCAATCTGCCGCACAATGGAGTGGAAAGAAAGAAGTGGTTCAGCAGTAATTGTAATGTAGAGTAATTCCCTGCAGCGAGAGGTTAAGTGGACGTGAATGTAAAGAAAATAACTTGATGGGTTGATTATGGCGTCATGATTATGGTGCTAGCTGGGTATGTAGATGATATATAGATGGATGTGTAATGATTATGGTGCTAGCTAGGTATGTCGATGATATATAGATGGATGTGTAGTGATTATGGTGCTAGCTGGGTATGTAGATGATATATAGATGGATGTGTAATGATTATGGTGCTAGCTAGGTATGTAGATGATATATAGATGGATGTGTAATGATTATGGTGCTAGCTAGGTATGTAGATGATATATAGATGGATGTGTTATGATTATGGCGCTAGCTAGGTATGTAGATGATATATAGATGGATGTGTAATGATTATGGTGCTAGCTGGGTATGTAGATGATATATAGATGGATGTGTAATGCTTATGGTGCCCTGCTAGGTATGTAGATGATATATAGATGGATGTGTAGTGATTATGGTGCTAGCTAGGTATGTAGATGATATATAGATGGATGTGTAATGATTATGGTGCTAGCTGGGTATGTAGATGATATATAGATGGATGTGTAGTGATTATGGTGTTAGCTGGGTATGTAGATGATATATAGATGGATGTGTAGTGATTATGGTGCTAGCTAGGTATGTAGATGATATATAGATGGATGTGTAATGATTATGGTGCTAGCTGGGTATGTAGATGATATATAGATGGATGTGTAATGATTATGGTGCTAGCTAGGTATGTAGATGATATATAGATGGATGTGTAGTGATTATGGTGCTAGCTAGGTATGTAGATGATATATAGATGGATGTGTAATGATTATGGTGCTAGCTGGGTATGTAGATTATATATAGATGGATGTGTAGTGATTATGGTGCTGGCTGGGCATGTATATATACATAGATGGATGTGTAATGATTATGGTACTAGCTGGGTATGTAGATGATATATAGATGGATGTGTAATGATTATGGTGCTAGCTAGGTATGTAGATGATATATAGATGGATGTGTAATGATTATGGTGCTAGCTAGGTATGTAGATGATATATAGATGGATGTGTAATGATTATGGTGCTAGCTAGGTATGTAGATGATATATAGATGGAAGTGTAATGATTATGGTGCTAGCTAGGTATGTAGATGATATATAGATGGATGTGTAATGATTATGGTGCTAGCTAGGTATGTAGATGATATATAGATGGATGTGTAATGATTATGGTGCTAGCTGGGTATGTAGATGATATATAGATGGATGTGTAGTGATTATGGTGCTAGCTGGGTATGTAGATGATATATAGATGGATGTGTAGTGATTATGGTGCTAGCTAGGTATGTAGATGATATATAGATGGATGTGTAATGATTATGGTGCTAGCTGGGTATGTAGATGATATATAGATGGATGTGTAATGATTATGGTGCTAGCTAGGTATGTAGATGATATATAGATGGATGTGTAGTGATTATGGTGCTAGCTAGGTATGTAGATGATATATAGATGGATGTGTAATGATTATGGTGCTAGCTGGGTATGTAGATTATATATAGATGGATGTGTAGTGATTATGGTGCTGGCTGGGCATGTATATATACATAGATGGATGTGTAATGATTATGGTACTAGCTGGGTATGTAGATGATATATAGATGGATGTGTAATGATTATGGTGCTAGCTAGGTATGTAGATGATATATAGATGGATGTGTAATGATTATGGTGCTAGCTAGGTATGTAGATGATATATAGATGGATGTGTAATGATTATGGTGCTAGCTAGGTATGTAGATGATATATAGATGGAAGTGTAATGATTATGGTGCTAGCTAGGTATGTAGATGATATATAGATGGATGTGTAATGATTATGGTGCTAGCTAGGTATGTAGATGATATATAGATGGATGTGTAATGATTATGGTGCTAGCTAGGGATGTAGATGATATATAGATGGATGTGTAATGATTATGGAGCTAGTTAGGTATGTAGATGATATATAGATGGATGTGTAATGCTTATGGTGCTAGCTGGGTATGTAGATGATATATAGATGGATGTGTAGTGATTATGGTGCTAGTTAGGTATGTAGATGATATATAGATGGATGTGTAGTGATTATGGTGCTAGCTAGGTATGTATATGTAGTAGTTGATATATAGATGGATGTGTAATGACTATGGTGCTAGCTAGGTATGTAGATGATATATAGATGGATGTGTAATGATTATGGTGCTAGCTAGGTATGTAGATGATATATAGATGGATGTGTAATGATTATGGTGCTAGCTAGGTATGTAGATGATATATAGATGGATGTGTAATGATTATGGTGCTAGCTAGGTATGTAGATGATATATAGATGGATGTGTAATGATTATGGTGCTAGCTGGGTATGTAGATGATATATAGATGGATGTGTAATGATTATGGTGCTAGCTAGGTATGTAGATGATATATAGATGGATGTGTAGTGATTATGGTGCTAGCTGGGTATGTAGATGATATATAGATGGATGTGTAATGATTATGGTGCTAGCTAGGGATGTAGATGATATATAGATGGATGTGTAATGATTATGGAGCTAGTTAGGTATGTAGATGATATATAGATGGATGTGTAATGATTATGGTGCTAGCTAGGTATGTAGATGATATATAGATGGATGTGTAGTGATTATGGCGCTAGCTAGGTATGTAGATGATATATAGATGGATGTGTAATGATTATGGTGCTAGCTAGGGATGTAGATGATATATAGATGGATGTGTAATGATTATGGAGCTAGTTAGGTATGTAGATGATATATAGATGGATGTGTAATGATTATGGTGCTAGCTGGGTATGTAGATGATATATAGATGGATGTGTAGTGATTATGGTGCTAGTTAGGTATGTAGATGATATATAGATGGATGTGTAGTGATTATGGTGCTAGCTAGGTATGTAGTTGATATATAGATGGATGTGTAATGATTATGGTGCTAGCTAGGTATGTAGATGATATATAGATGGATGTGTAATGATTATGGTGCTAGCTAGGTATGTAGATGATATATAGATGGATGTGTAATGATTATGGTGCTAGCTAGGTATGTAGATGATATATAGATGGATGTGTAATGATTATGGTGCTAGCTAGGTATGTAGATGATATATAGATGGATGTGTAATGATTATGGTGCTAGCTAGGTATGTAGATGATATATAGATGGATGTGTAATGATTATGGTGCTAGCTGGGTATGTAGATGATATATAGATGGATGTGTAATGATTATGGTGCTAGCTAGGTATGTAGATGATATATAGATGGATGTGTAGTGATTATGGTCCTAGCTGGGTATGTAGATGATATATAGATGGATGTGTAATGATTATGGTGCTAGCTAGGGATGTAGATGATATATAGATGGATGTGTAATGATTATGGAGCTAGTTAGGTATGTAGATGATATATAGATGGATGTGTAATGATTATGGTGCTAGCTAGGTATGTAGATGATATATAGATGGATGTGTAGTGATTATGGCGCTAGCTAGGTATGTAGATGATATATAGATGGATGTGTAATGATTATGGTGCTAGGTATGTAGATGATATATAGATGGATGTGTAATGATTATGGTGCTAGCTGGGTATGTAGATGATATATAGATGGATGTGTAGTGATTATGGTGCTAGCTAGGTATGTAGATGATATATAGATGGATGTATTATGATTATGGTGCTAGCTAGGTATGTAGATGATATATAGATGGATGTGTAATGATTATGGTGCTAGCTAGGTATGTAGATGATATATAGATGGATGTGTAATGATTATGGTGCTAGCTAGGTATGTAGATGATATATAGATGGATGTGTAATGATTATGGTGCTAGCTAGGTATGTAGATGATATATAGATGGATGTGTAATGATTATGGTGCTAGCTAGGTATGTAGATGATATATAGATGGATTTGTAATGATTATGGTGCTAGCTAGGTATGTAGATGATATATAGATGGATGTGTAGTGATTATGGCGCTAGCTAGGTATGTAGATGATATATAGATGGATGTGTAATGATTATGGTGCTAGCTGGGTATGTAGATGATATATAGATGGATGTGTAATGATTATGGTGCTAGCTAGGTATGTAGATGATATATAGATGGATGTGTAATGATTATGGTGCTAGCTAGGTATGTAGATGATATATAGATGGATGTGTAATGATTATGGTGCTAGCTAGGTATGTAGATGATATATAGATGGATGTGTAATGATTATGGTGCTAGCTGGGTATGTAGATGATATATAGATGGATGTGTAATGATTATGGTGCTAGCTAGGTATGTAGATGATATATAGATGGATGTGTAGTGATTATGGTCCTAGCTGGGTATGTAGATGATATATAGATGGATGTGTAATGATTATGGTGCTAGCTAGGGATGTAGATGATATATAGATGGATGTGTAATGATTATGGAGCTAGTTAGGTATGTAGATGATATATAGATGGATGTGTAATGATTATGGTGCTAGCTAGGTATGTAGATGATATATAGATGGATGTGTAGTGATTATGGCGCTAGCTAGGTATGTAGATGATATATAGATGGATGTGTAATGATTATGGTGCTAGGTATGTAGATGATATATAGATGGATGTGTAATGATTATGGTGCTAGCTGGGTATGTAGATGATATATAGATGGATGTGTAGTGATTATGGTGCTAGCTAGGTATGTAGATGATATATAGATGGATGTATTATGATTATGGTGCTAGCTAGGTATGTAGATGATATATAGATGGATGTGTAATGATTATGGTGCTAGCTAGGTATGTAGATGATATATAGATGGATGTGTAATGATTATGGTGCTAGCTAGGTATGTAGATGATATATAGATGGATGTATTATGATTATGGTGCTAGCTAGGTATGTAGATGATATATAGATGGATGTGTAATGATTATGGTGCTAGCTAGGTATGTAGATGATATATAGATGGATGTGTAATGATTATGGTGCTAGCTAGGTATGTAGATGATATATAGATGGATGTGTAATGATTATGGTGCTAGCTAGGTATGTAGATGATATATAGATGGATGTGTAATGATTATGGTGCTAGCTAGGTATGTAGATGATATATAGATGGATGTGTAATGATTATGGTGCTAGCTAGGTATGTAGATGATATATAGATGGATGTGTAGTGATTATGGTCCTAGCTGGGTATGTAGATGATATATAGATGGATGTGTAATGATTATGGTGCTAGCTAGGGATGTAGATGATATATAGATGGATGTGTAATGATTATGGTGCTAGCTAGGTATGTAGATGATATATAGATGGATGTGTAATGATTATGGTGCTAGCTAGGTATGTAGATGATATATAGATGGATGTGTAATGATTATGGTGCTAGCTAGGTATGTAGATGATATATAGATGGATGTGTAATGATTATGGTGCTAGCTGGGTATGTAGATGATATATAGATGGATGTGTAATGATTATGGTGCTAGCTAGGTATGTAGATGATATATAGATGGATGTGTAGTGATTATGGTCCTAGCTGGGTATGTAGATGATATATAGATGGATGTGTAATGATTATGGTGCTAGCTAGGGATGTAGATGATATATAGATGGATGTGTAATGATTATGGAGCTAGTTAGGTATGTAGATGATATATAGATGGATGTGTAATGATTATGGTGCTAGCTAGGTATGTAGATGATATATAGATGGATGTGTAGTGATTATGGCGCTAGCTAGGTATGTAGATGATATATAGATGGATGTGTAATGATTATGGTGCTAGGTATGTAGATGATATATAGATGGATGTGTAATGATTATGGTGCTAGCTGGGTATGTAGATGATATATAGATGGATGTGTAGTGATTATGGTGCTAGCTAGGTATGTAGATGATATATAGATGGATGTGTTATGATTATGGTGCTAGCTAGGTATGTAGATGATATATAGATGGATGTGTAATGATTATGGTGCTAGCTAGGTATGTAGATGATATATAGATGGATGTGTAATGATTATGGTGCTAGCTAGGTATGTAGATGATATATAGATGGATGTGTAATGATTATGGTGCTAGCTAGGTATGTAGATGATATATAGATGGATGTGTAATGATTATGGTGCTAGCTAGGTATGTAGATGATATATAGATGGATGTGTAATGATTATGGTGCTAGCTAGGTATGTAGATGATATATAGATGGATGTGTAGTGATTATGGCGCTAGCTAGGTATGTAGATGATATATAGATGGATGTGTAATGATTATGGTGCTAGCTGGGTATGTAGATGATATATAGATGGATGTGTAATGATTATGGTGCTAGCTAGGTATGTAGATGATATATAGATGGATGTGTAGTGATTATGGTCCTAGCTGGGTATGTAGATGATATATAGATGGATGTGTAATGATTATGGTGCTAGCTAGGGATGTAGATGATATAGATGGATGTGTAATGATTATGGAGCTAGTTAGGTATGTAGATGATATATAGATGGATGTGTAATGATTATGGTGCTAGCTAGGTATGTAGATGATATATAGATGGATGTGTAGTGATTATGGCGCTAGCTAGGTATGTAGATGATATATAGATGGATGTGTAATGATTATGGTGCTAACTAGGTATGTAGATGATATATAGATGGATGTGTAATGATTATGGTGCTAGCTGGGTATGTAGATGATATATAGATGGATGTGTAGTGATTATGGTGCTAGCTAGGTATGTAGATGATATATAGATGGATGTGTTATGATTATGGTGCTAGCTAGGTATGTAGATGATATATAGATGGATGTGTAATGATTATGGTGCTAGCTAGGTATGTAGATGATATATAGATGGATGTGTAACGATTATGGTGCTAGCTAGGTATGTAGATGATATATAGATGGATGTGTAACGATTATGGTGCTAGCTAGGTATGTAGATGATATATAGATGGATGTGTAATGATTATGGTGCTAGCTAGGTATGTAGATGATATATAGATGTATGTGTAATGATTATGGTGCTAGCTGGGTATGTAGATGATATATAGATGGATGTGTAGTGATTATGGTGCTAGCTAGGTATGTAGATGATATATAGATGGATGTGTAATGATTATGGTGCTAGCTGGGTATGTAGATGATATATAGATGGATGTGTAGTGATTATGGTGCTAGCTAGGTATGTAGATGATATATAGATGGATGTGTTATGATTATGGTGCTAGCTAGGTATGTAGATGATATATAGATGGATGTGTAATGATTATGGTGCTAGCTAGGTATGTAGATGATATATAGATGGATGTGTAATGATTAGGGTGCTAGCTAGGTATGTAGATGATATATAGATGGATGTGTAATGATTATGGTGCTAGCTAGGTATGTAGATGATATATAGATGGATGTGTAATGATTATGGTGCTAGCTAGGTATGTAGATGATATATAGATGGATGTGTAATGATTATGGTGCTAGCTAGGGATGTAGATGATATATAGATGGATGTGTAATGATTATGGTGCTAGCTGGGTATGTAGATGATATATAGATGGATGTGTAGTGATTATGGTGCTAGCTAGGTATGTAGATGATATATAGATGGATGTGTTATGATTAAGGTGCTAGCTAGGTATGTAGATGATATATAGATGGATGTGTAATGATTATGGTGCTAGCTAGGTATGTAGATGATATATAGATGGATGTGTAATGACTATGGTGCTAGCTAGGTATGTAGATGATATATAGATGGATGTGTAATGATTATGGTGCTAGCTAGGTATGTAGATGATATATAGATGGATGTGTAATGATTATGGTGCTAGCTAGGTATGTAGATGATATATAGATGGATGTGTAGTGATTATGGCGCTAGCTAGGTATGTAGATGATATATAGATGGATGTGTAATGATTATGGTGCTAGCTGGGTATGTAGATGATATATAGATGGATGTGTAATGATTATGGTGCTAGCTAGGTATGTAGATGATATATAGATGGATGTGTAGTGATTATGGTCCTAGCTGGGTATGTAGATGATATATAGATGGATGTGTAATGATTATGGTGCTAGCTAGGGATGTAGATGATATATAGATGGATGTGTAATGATTATGGAGCTAGTTAGGTATGTAGATGATATATAGATGGATGTGTAATGATTATGGTGCTAGCTAGGTATGTAGATGATATATAGATGGATGTGTAGTGATTATGGCGCTAGCTAGGTATGTAGATGATATATAGATGGATGTGTAATGATTATGGTGCTAGCTAGGTATGTAGATGATATATAGATGGATGTGTAATGATTATGGTGCTAGCTGGGTATGTAGATGATATATAGATGGATGTGTAGTGATTATGGTGCTAGCTAGGTATGTAGATGATATATAGATGGATGTGTTATGATTATGGTGCTAGCTAGGTATGTAGATGATATATAGATGGATGTGTAATGATTATGGTGCTAGCTAGGTATGTAGATGATATATAGATGGATGTGTAATGATTATGGTGCTAGCTAGGTATGTAGATGATATATAGATGGATGTGTAATGATTATGGTGCTAGCTAGGTATGTAGATGATATATAGATGGATGTGTTATGATTATGGTGCTAGCTAGGTATGTAGATGATATATAGATGGATGTGTAATGATTATGGTGCTAGCTAGGTATGTAGATGATATATAGATGGATGTGTAATGATTATGGTGCTAGCTAGGTATGTAGATGATATATAGATGGATGTGTAATGATTATGGTGCTAGCTAGGTATGTAGATGATATATAGATGGATGTGTAATGATTATGGTGCTAGCTAGGTATGTAGATGATATATAGATGGATGTGTAATGATTATGGTGCTAGCTAGGTATGTAGATGATATATAGATAGATGTGTAATGATTATGGAGCTAGTTAGGTATGTAGATGATATATAGATGGATGTGTAATGATTATGGTGCTAGCTAGGTATGTAGATGATATATAGATGGATGTGTAGTGATTATGGTGCTAGCTAGGTATGTAGATGATATATAGATGGATGTGTAGTGATTATGGTCTTAGCTGGGTATGTAGATGATATATAGATGGATGTGTAATGATTATGGTGCTAGCTAGGGATGTAGATGATATATAGATGGATGTGTAATGATTATGGAGCTAGTTAGGTATGTAGATGATATATAGATGGATGTGTAATGATTATGGTGCTAGCTAGGTATGTAGATGATATATAGATGGATGTGTAGTGATTATGGTGCTAGCTAGGTATGTAGATGATATATAGATGGATGTGTAGTGATTATGGTCCTAGCTGGGTATGTAGATGATATATAGATGGATGTGTAATGATTATGGTGCTAGCTAGGGATGTAGATGATATATAGATGGATGTGTAATGATTATGGAGCTAGTTAGGTATGTAGATGATATATAGATGGATGTGTAATGATTATGGTGCTAGCTAGGTATGTAGATGATATATAGATGGATGTGTAGTGATTATGGTGCTAGCTAGGTATGTAGATGATATATAGATGGATGTGTAGTGATTATGGTCCTAGCTGGGTATGTAGATGATATATAGATGGATGTGTAATGATTATGGTGCTAGCTAGGGATGTAGATGATATATAGATGGATGTGTAATGATTATGGAGCTAGTTAGGTATGTAGATGATATATAGATGGATGTGTAATGATTATGGTGCTAGCTAGGTATGTAGATGATATATAGATGGATGTGTAGTGATTATGGCGCTAGCTAGGTATGTAGATGATATATAGATGGATGTGTAATGATTATGGTGCTAGGTATGTAGATGATATATAGATGGATGTGTAATGATTATGGTGCTAGCTGGGTATGTAGATGATATATAGATGGATGTGTAGTGATTATGGTGCTAGCTAGGTATGTAGATGATATATAGATGGATGTGTTATGATTATGGTGCTAGCTAGGTATGTAGATGATATATAGATGGATGTGTAATGATTATGGTGCTAGCTAGGTATGTAGATGATATATAGATGGATGTGTAATGATTATGGTGCTAGCTAGGTATGTAGATGATATATAGATGGATGTGTAATGATTATGGTGCTAGCTAGGTATGTAGATGATATATAGATGGATGTGTAATGATTATGGTGCTAGCTAGGTATGTAGATGATATATAGATGGATGTGTAATGATTATGGTGCTAGCTAGGTATGTAGATGATATATAGATGGATATGTAGTGATTATGGCGCTAGCTAGGTATGTAGATGATATATAGATGGATGTGTAATGATTATGGTGCTAGCTGGGTATGTAGATGATATATAGATGGATGTGTAATGATTATGGTGCTAGCTAGGTATGTAGATGATATATAGATGGATGTGTAGTGATTATGGTCCTAGCTGGGTATGTAGATGATATATAGATGGATGTGTAATGATTATGGTGCTAGCTAGGGATGTAGATGATATATAGATGGATGTGTAATGATTATGGAGCTAGTTAGGTATGTAGATGATATATAGATGGATGTGTAATGATTATGGTGCTAGCTAGGTATGTAGATGATATATAGATGGATGTGTAGTGATTATGGCGCTAGCTAGGTATGTAGATGATATATAGATGGATGTGTAATGATTATGGTGCTAGCTAGGTATCTAGATGATATATAGATGGATGTGTAATGATTATGGTGCTAGCTGGGTATGTAGATGATATATAGATGGATGTGTAGTGATTATGGTGCTAGCTAGGTATGTAGATGATATATAGATGGATGTGTTATGATTATGGTGCTAGCTAGGTATGTAGATGATATATAGATGGATGTGTAATGATTATGGTGCTAGCTAGGTATGTAGATGATATATAGATGGATGTGTAACGATTATGGTGCTAGCTAGGTATGTAGATGATATATAGATGGATGTGTAATGATTATGGTGCTAGCTAGGTATGTAGATGATATATAGATGGATGTGTAATGATTATGGTGCTAGCTAGGTATGTAGATGATATATAGATGTATGTGTAATGATTATGGTGCTAGCTGGGTATGTAGATGATATATAGATGGATGTGTAGTGATTATGGTGCTAGCTAGGTATGTAGATGATATATAGATGGATGTGTAATGATTATGGTGCTAGCTGGGTATGTAGATGATATATAGATGGATGTGTAGTGATTATGGTGCTAGCTAGGTATGTAGATGATATATAGATGGATGTGTAATGATTATGGTGCTAGCTAGGTATGTAGATGATATATAGATGGATGTGTAGTGATTATGGTCCTAGCTGGGTATGTAGATGATATATAGATGGATGTGTAATGATTATGGTGCTAGCTAGGGATGTAGATGATATATAGATGGATGTGTAATGATTATGGAGCTAGTTAGGTATGTAGATGATATATAGATGGATGTGTAATGATTATGGTGCTAGCTAGGTATGTAGATGATATATAGATGGATGTGTAGTGATTATGGCGCTAGCTAGGTATGTAGATGATATATAGATGGATGTGTAATGATTATGGTGCTAGCTAGGTATGTAGATGATATATAGATGGATGTGTAATGATTATGGTGCTAGCTGGGTATGTAGATGATATATAGATGGATGTGTAGTGATTATGGTGCTAGCTAGGTATGTAGATGATATATAGATGGATGTGTTATGATTATGGTGCTAGCTAGGTATGTAGATGATATATAGATGGATGTGTTTAGATTATGGTGCTAGCTAGGTATGTAGATGATATATAGATGGATGTGTAATGATTATGGTGCTAGCTAGGTATGTAGATGATATATAGATGGATGTGTAATGATTAGGGTGCTAGCTAGGTATGTAGATGATATATAGATGGATGTGTAATGATTATGGTGCTAGCTAGGTATGTAGATGATATATAGATGGATGTGTAATGATTATGGTGCTAGCTAGGTATGTAGATGATATATAGATGGATGTGTAATGATTATGGTGCTAGCTAGGGATGTAGATGATATATAGATGGATGTGTAATGATTATGGAGCTAGTTAGGTATGTAGATGATATATAGATGGATGTGTAGTGATTATGGCGCTAGCTAGGTATGTAGATGATATATAGATGGATGTGTAATGATTATGGTGCTAGCTGGGTATGTAGATGATATATAGATGGATGTGTAATGATTATGGTGCTAGCTAGGTATGTAGATGATATATAGATGGATGTGTAGTGATTATGGTCCTAGCTGGGTATGTAGATGATATATAGATGGATGTGTAATGATTATGGTGCTAGCTAGGGATGTAGATGATATATAGATGGATGTGTAATGATTATGGAGCTAGTTAGGTATGTAGATGATATATAGATGGATGTGTAATGATTATGGTGCTAGCTAGGTATGTAGATGATATATAGATGGATGTGTAGTGATTATGGCGCTAGCTAGGTATGTAGATGATATATAGATGGATGTGTAATGATTATGGTGCTAGCTAGGTATGTAGATGATATATAGATGGATGTGTAATGATTATGGTGCTAGCTGGGTATGTAGATGATATATAGATGGATGTGTAGTGATTATGGTGCTAGCTAGGTATGTAGATGATATATAGATGGATGTGTTATGATTATGGTGCTAGCTAGGTATGTAGATGATATATAGATGGATGTGTAATGATTATGGTGCTAGCTAGGTATGTAGATGATATATAGATGGATGTGTAATGATTATGGTGCTAGCTAGGTATGTAGATGATATATAGATGGATGTGTAATGATTATGGTGCTAGCTAGGTATGTAGATGATATATAGATGGATGTGTTATGATTATGGTGCTAGCTAGGTATGTAGATGATATATAGATGGATGTGTAATGATTATGGTGCTAGCTAGGTATGTAGATGATATATAGATGGATGTGTAATGATTATGGTGCTAGCTAGGTATGTAGATGATATATAGATGGATGTGTAATGATTATGGTGCTAGCTAGGTATGTAGATGATATATAGATGGATGTGTAATGATTATGGTGCTAGCTAGGTATGTAGATGATATATAGATGGATGTGTAATGATTATGGTGCTAGCTAGGTATGTAGATGATATATAGATAGATGTGTAATGATTATGGAGCTAGTTAGGTATGTAGATGATATATAGATGGATGTGTAATGATTATGGTGCTAGCTAGGTATGTAGATGATATATAGATGGATGTGTAGTGATTATGGCGCTAGCTAGGTATGTAGATGATATATAGATGGATGTGTAATGATTATGGTGCTAGCTAGGTATGTAGATGATATATAGATGGATGTGTAATGATTATGGTGCTAGCTGGGTATGTAGATGATATATAGATGGATGTGTAGTGATTATGGTGCTAGCTAGGTATGTAGATGATATATAGATGGATGTGTTATGATTATGGTGCTAGCTAGGTATGTAGATGATATATAGATGGATGTGTAATGATTATGGTGCTAGCTAGGTATGTAGATGATATATAGATGGATGTGTAATGATTATGGTGCTAGCTAGGTATGTAGATGATATATAGATGGATGTGTAATGATTATGGTGCTAGCTAGGTATGTAGATGATATATAGATGGATGTGTAATGATTATGGTGCTAGCTAGGTATGTAGATGATATATAGATGGATGTGTAGTGATTATGGTGCTAGCTAGGTATGTAGATGATATATAGATGGATGTGTAATGATTATGGTGCTAGCTAGGTATGTAGATGATATATAGATGGATGTGTAATGATTATGGTGCTAGCTAGGTATGTAGATGATATATAGATGGATGTGTAATGATTATGGTGCTAGCTAGGTATGTAGATGATATATAGATGGATGTGTAATGATTATGGTGCTAGCTAGGTATGTAGATGATATATAGGATGTGTAATGATTATGGTGCTAGCTAGGTATGTAGATGATATATAGATGGATGTGTAATGATTATGGTGCTAGCTAGGTATGTAGATGATATATAGATGGATGTGTAGTGATTACGGCGCTAGTTAATGGGGGCCTGTTCAGCCCGCCTTTTCCTGTAGTCCATGATCAGCTCCTTTGTTTTGCTCACATTGATTGAGAGGTTGTTGTCCTGGCACCACACTGCCAGTCCTCTGACCTCCTCCCTATAGGCCGTCTCATCGTTGTCGGTGATCAGTTGGGTCGTCAGCAAATTTAATGATGGTGTTGGAGTCGAGTTTGGCCACACAGTCGTGGGTGAACACGACTGCGTTTTACAGGGATTACAGGGATGTGTAATGATTATGGTGCTAGCTGGGTATGTAGATGATATATGGATGGATGCGTAACGCCAAGGGATACATTCTGAGTGACTCTACGAGAGCCAGGAGCGTGTGATGAGAGGTGTGTGTGTGGTGTGTGTGTGTGTGTCTGTGCCTTTGTGTGCGTGCCATGCATGCGTACGAGGCAGAAGACAACGAAATTACCTGTGAATTAAGGCAGATTTCTGTTCAGCCGGTGAAACGGCAACATGTCTCAGAGTGACTTATTTGTGGTGTTGCCAACATTTTCTTTTCAGTAGCAGGGAAGACGACATGCAGCAACATGTTTAACAGCTTTGTCATCCTATTTTTTTCTTTTTATCATTTCATTTCATATTTTTTTACATGTGATAAGGCCACACAGAGGGCCAGAGATTATTACAGACACCTGTGATAATCTGAAGTACCCAAAAAGGGCCCCTAGATGTCTTGTGATAGATTATATTCAATTCTTGAAATTTACAAACATTCTGGTAATGTACTGGTAAACTTCAATCCTAATTATTGGTACATTCTGTTCCCGCTCCCTCTCAAAAACAACAACACACACACACACACACACACACACACACACACACACACACACACACACACACACACACACTAACTCCACCGGGGTTCATTGGACAAAGCCTATGGGGAAATAAATGGAGTTTTTGGATTAGGAGATCAGACACGTTTTGTTCAATGAGATCATCTTCATCAGCTGACGTCACTGTATGTAAATGTGGAAGCGTTTATGTAGTCAGAACAAACCCATACATCAAATAAAGGATTCACAATTCATGAAGGTCATGTTTAACTGACTGATATTATCTCATAGAACAAAATGTATTAGACTTCCTAAACCTGTGTTAACCTCAGACCTTATTTGTGGTGTTCATCCCAAAACTTTATTCTTTCCCCATTCATTTTCCCCATAGGGATTGCTGAACGAAACGGTTTCCGTTTTTTAGGAGTACAAGCTCTCTATTCAAGTGACACATGGACGTGGTCATCATTTATGCACTGTACTCTCCTGGACACTGTCCTGCAGGGACACTTCCCAGCTCCACAGGGAAAATAGCGCTGGGAAGTGCCAGCAACCTCACGATACGATATTATCACGATACTTATGTGCCGATACCATATATATTGCAATTCTCACAATTCTCACGATATGTGTTGCGTTTCGATACGGTGATATTTATTGTAATTGGATGTTACAATTATATTCTATTAAGCTATATGGAATTGTTTTAAGGTCATACCAAGGATAATTTTGCTATTTGATTTTGAATTTGAAGTATAAAAAAATATATACAAAAATCATTTGATGAAAAATTGTATTTGGCCTTATTGCTATTAGCCCATTCAAACACATTAAATAACATATTCACTACATGGAACAACAGATTGTCTCCAAAACTTTTTCATCTGGTACCTGGGGACCTTCAGACAAGTCTTGTGAGGCCTGTTCGGATGCTCCAGACGATGTTGTGGGAAGACCAATTTTCGGGATGTCTCACGGCGTGACAGACACCGCTCTAGCTCTGTCACCTTTCATAGCAGATGCAGAATATTGAGACGCATCCAATGCAACAAACAGATATCTCTAGCTTAACCTGGGGGAGATTCCTGTCTCCTCCCCTTCATCTACACTGATTGAAGTGGATGTGACTTCAATAAGGGAGTGCACAAAACATTAGGAACACATGCTCTTTCCATGACATAGACTGACCAGGTGAATCCAGGTGTGAAATCCATGATCCCTGATTGATGTCACTTGTTAAATCCACTTCAATCAGTGTAGATGAAGGGATCAATGAAAAGAAATCTCCTAAGTTACAAAATGTGTTACGACGTACCCCAACCCAGCATTCGTCAAACTCATGAAAGTATAGAAACTTAGGTAAGAAGTTTACCAATGGAAATTCCATCTGTGTGGTCTGTGTTACAGCAACACATGGCAATAACAGCCCAGCTACACATCCCAGCTGAGACCGGAGAGTGTACTGATTGGCCGTTCTGTCAGTGTCAGTCCTTCTCTGACAGGCAGCCTGTGTGTGTGTGTGTGTGTGTGTGTGTGTGTGTGTGTGTGTGTGAACCGCCTCGCCTCCTCTCCCTGTCCTTCCGTGATCAATCTATAAAGACGTAGATCACAACCACACACACACACCACATCAATCTCCTCTTCTCTCCCCTGTGTCATTGGCGTTAGAGTGCATGCTTATTAACGTGGTAAAGTGAAAATGACATCCTGGCTGTGTGTGTTTCTCTGACAGGGATTACAACCCTCCATTACTCTCATTGTTATGCATTAAACACACAGCTTGGGCTGGCTGGCTGCAGGAGGGCGGGAGAGAGAAAGAGAGAGAGAAAGAGAGAGAGAGAGAGAGAGAGAGAGAGAGAGAGAGAGAGAGAGAGAGAGAGAGAGAGAGAGAGAGAGAGAGAGAGAGAGAGAGAGAGAGAGAGAGAGAGAGAGAGAGAGAGAGAGAGAGAGAGAGAGAGAGAGAGAGAGAGAGAGAGAGAGAGAGAGAGAGAGAGAGAGAGAGAGCGAGAGAGCGAGAGAGAAAGAAAGACCGAGAGAGAGAAAGGCCTACAGAGAATCTGTTCCCGTCAGTGACAGATGGGCTTAAGGCCAGACATCCCCATACTAATTCATCAACATGTAAATGCCAAGGTCGGATCATCACATATCGTCCTTATGGGCTGCATTGTCATATTTCCTGTTGAGGATTGTCTTTACACACACACACACACACACACACACACACACACTTTTTAAAGTCTCTCTGTGCACTCCGACACCCACATACACACTGGATCGCTTCAGTGCAGAAGGTTTAATTAGGCTAACATTAGGGAAGGAGGCAGCCGTTGTTGTACCTTTGACCCAAGACTGGGGCTTTTCATTATTTATACTGTAAAGTAGAATGAGATACAGGATTGTGTGTGTTTCTGTGTGTGCCTGCATACGTGTGTGTATGTTTTTCTGTGAACACGATTCTGTGTGTGTGTGTGTGTGTGTGTCTCGGTGCTCGTCTAGCCTTGTGTGTCTGAAGAGTGAACTACGCCAGCATGAGTAGAGCCGTGAAGAGGAGTTCAGTTCCATTTTACATCGAGACACAGAGACTCCCAGAGCTTCCGGCATCTTCCTTTACGGGTCAGCTGGTTCATTTCCAATTCGCATAGTGAGTAAGTGACTCCTGGGGAGAACGATAGCAGGCTAACAAATTAGTTTCCTTAAGGTGTGAAGCTCAATCAACCACCCAGCTTCTCAGTGGGTCACTCATAACCAGCTATCTGAGAGGGTTGGAATGAGACAAGCAAGAAGATCAGAGAAGGAAAAGGTATGGGAGAAAGAAGGAAGGTGTGGATGAAAAGGTCGGGGAGAAAGAAGGAAGGTGTGGATGAAAAGGTCGGGGAGAAAGAAGGAAGGTGAGGATGAAAAGGTCGGGGAGAAAGAAGGAAGGTGTGGATGAAAAGGTCGGGGAGAAAGAAGGAAGGTGTGGATGAAAAGGTCGGGGAGAAAGAAGGAAGGTGTGGATGAAAAGGTCGGGGAGAAAGAAGGAAGGTGTGGATGAAAAGGTCAGGGAGAAAGAAGGAAGGTGTGGATGAAAAGGTCGGGGAGAAAGAAGGAAGGTGTGGATGAAAAGGTCGGGGAGAAAGAAGGAAGGTGTGGATGAAAAGGTCGGGGAGAAAGAAGGAAGGTGTGGATGAAAAGGTCGGGGAGAAAGAAGGAAGGTGTGGATGAAAAGGTCGGGGAGAAAGAAGGAAGGTGTGGATGAAAAGGTCGGGGAGAAAGAAGGAAGGTGTGGATGAAAAGGTCGGGGAGAAAGAAGGAAGGTGTGGATGAAAAGGTCGGGGAGAAAGAAGGAAGGTGTGGATGAAAAGGTCGGGGAGAAAGAAGGAAGGTGTGGATGAAAAGGTAGGGGAGAAAGAAGGAAGGTGTGGACAGCATGGAATTTGTAGAGATAAATAGGCTGGTGTGTGTGTTATCCAAACACAAACGCGCAAGTGAGCGCACTGACTCACACTACACACACCTCTATCCCTATGTGACACAGTACAACAAAGCAGGCTTCAATGACGAATACCCCTCTTTCAGCTGGTTAACCTCAATCACAGAGACAGCCAGTCAGATCCTACATCGGCGTCTGCAAAGAACCTCATCTCAATATATCCTTGATAACTTACAAGCCTTTTATCTATGGACACAAAAGAACTCATCATATAGGATCACATGTTATCTATGACAGCTATACATGTGAACGGACCCATGTATGGTTTTACCTGAAACGTATACAGGCTCATCAATTCAGGGAACAAATCCCGTTCAAGGAGAGTTGTATTGGATTCCTAAGAAGTGAAATCCCTAAAATCGCCTGTTATTTGCTTCTCCTGCAGCTAAAACATGTCCTTCCTTAATAAAAATGGAGGACATCCCTAAGCCGACGTGTCGCTTCCAGATATGGATGTGGTTAATCCATGTCTGAATGCCTCTTAAAGGACTCAACTACATGGTGGTGGCGCCAATGAAAGAACAGGATTCCTTTTAACAGCATGTCCTACCTTCAGCCCTGAACTAGAGGTCGACCGATTAATCGGGATGGCCGATTAATTAGGGCCGATTTCAAGTTTTCATAACAATCGGTAATCGGCATTTTTGGACGCCGATTATGGCCGATTACATTGCAATCCACGAGGAGACTGCGTGGCAGGATGACCACCTGTTACGCGAGTGCAGCAAGAAGCCAAGGTAAGTTGCTAGCTAGTATTAAACTTATCTTATAAAAAACAATCAATCTTAACATAATCACTAGTTAACTACACATGGTTGATGATATTACTAGTTTATCTAGCTTGTCCTGCGTTGCATATAATCTCTGCGGTGCCTGTTAATTTCTCATCGAATCACAGCCTACTTCGCCAAACGGGTGCTTTAACAAGCGCATTTGCAAAAAAAGCACTGTCGTTGCACCAATGTGTACCTAACCATGAACATGAATGCCTTTCCTAAAATCAATACACAAGTAAAAAAAAATTAAACCTGCATATTTAGTTATTATTGCCTGCTAACATGAATATCTTTTAACTAGGGAAATTCAGTCACTTCTCTTGCATTCTGTGTAAGCAGAGTCAGGGTATATGCAGCAGTTTGGGCCGCCTGGCTCGGTGCGAACTGTGTGACGACCATTTCTTCCTAACAAAGACCGTAATTAATTTGCCAGAATTTTACATAATTATGTCATAACATTGAAGGTTGTGCAATATAACAGCAATATTTAGACTTAGGGTTGCCGCCCGTTCGATAAAATACGGAACGGTTCCGTATTTCACTGAAAGAATAAACGTTTTATCTTTGAAATGATAGTTTACGGATTTGACCATATTAATGACCTAAGGCTCATATTTCTGTGAGTTTATTATATTATAATTAGTCTATGATTTGATATTTGATAGAGCAGTCTGACTGAGCGATGGTAGGCACCAGCAGGCTCGTAAGCATTCATTCAAACAGCACTTTCCTGCGTTTGCCAACAGCTCTTCGCTGTGCTTCAAGCATCACGCCTATCAACTCCCAAAATTAGGCTGGCAATACTATAGTGCCTATAAGAACATCCAATAGTCAAAGGTATTTGAAATACAAATGGTATAGAGAGAAATAGTCCTATAATTCCTATAATAACTACAACCTAAAACTTCTTACCTGGGAATATTGAAGACTCATGTTAAAAGGAACCACCAGCTTTCATATGTTCTCATGTTCTGAGCAAGGAACTTAAACGTTAGCTTTTTTACATGGCACATATTGCACTTTTACTTTCTTCTCCAACACTTTGTTTTTGCATTATTTAAACCAACAACATGTTTCATTATATATTGAGACTAAATGGGGACGGAGGGAGTGGGGACGGAGAGAGTGGGGACGGAGAGAGTGGGGACGGAGGGAGTGGAGACGGACGGAGAGAGTGGAGACGGAGAGAGTGGGGACGGAGAGAGTGGGGACGGAGGGAGTGGGGACGGAGAGAGTGGAGACGGAGGGAGTGGGGACGGAAGGAGTGGGGACGGAGGGAGTGGGGACGGAAGGAGTGGGGACGGAAGGAGTGGGGACGGAAGGAGTGGGGACGGAGGGAGTGGGGACGGAGAGAGTGGGGACGGAGAGAGTGGGTACGGAGAGAGTGGGGACGGAGGGAGTGGAGACGGACGGAGAGAGTGGGGACGGACGGAGAGAGTGGGGACGGACGGAGAGAGTGGGGACGGAGAGAGTGGGGACGGAGAGAGTGGGGCCGGAGGGAGTGGGGCCGGAGGGAGTGGGAACGGAGGGAGAGAGTGGGGACGGAGAGAGTGGGGACGGAGAGAGTGGGGCCGGAGGGAGTGGGGCCGGAGGGAGTGGGAACGGAGGGAGAGAGTGGGGACGGAGGGAGAGAGTGGGGACGGAGGGAGAGAGTGGGGACGGAGGGAGAGAGTGGGGACGGAGGGAGAGAGTGGGCACGGAGGGAGAGAGTGGGCACGGAGAGAGTGGGGACGGAGGGAGTGGAGACGGACGGAGAGAGTGGGGACGGACGGAGAGAGTGGGGACGGACGGAGAGAGTGGGGACGGACGGAGAGAGTGGGGACGGAGAGAGTGGGGACGGAGAGAGTGGGGACGGAGAGAGTGGGGCCAGAGGGAGTGGGAACGGAGGGAGAGAGTGGGGACGGAGGGAGAGAGTGGGGACGGAGGGAGAGAGTGGGCACGGAGGGAGAGAGTGGGCACGGACAGAGAGAGTGGGGACGGACAGAGAGAGTGGGGACGGAGGGAGTGGAGACGTACGGAGTGAGTGGGGACGGAGGGAGTGGGGACGGAGATTGAGACTGGGATTGGACGGAGTGGGGACAGAGGGAGTGGGGACGGAGGGAGTGGGGACGGAGAGAGTGGGAACGGAGAGAGTGGGAACGGAGGGAGAGAGTGGGGACGGAGGGAGAGAGTGGGGACGGAGGGAGAGAGTGGGGACGGAGGGAGAGAGTGGGGACGGAGGGAGTGGAGACGTACGGAGTGAGTGGGGACGGAGGGAGTGGGGACGGAGGGTGTGGGGATGGAGGGAGAGACTGGGGATGGACGGAGTGAGGACAGAGGGAGTGAGGACAGAGGGAGTGGGGACGGAGAGAGTGGGGACGGACGGAGAGAGTGGGAGCGGGGACGGAGAGAGTGGGGACGGAGGGAGTGGGGACGGACGGAGAGAGTCGGGACGGATGGAGTGGGGACGGAGGGAGTGGGGACGGACGGAGTGGGGACGGACGGAGTGGGGACGGAGGGAGTGGGGACGGAGGGAGTGGGGACGGAGGGAGTGGGGACGGAGAGAGTGGGGACGGAGAGAGTGGGGACGGAGGGAGTGGAGACGGACGGAGAGAGTGGAGACGGAGAGAGTGGGGACGGAGAGAGTGGGGACGGAGAGAGTGGGGACGGAGGGAGTGGGGACGGAGAGAGTGGAGACGGAGGGAGTGGGGACGGAGGGAGTGGGGACGGAGGGAGTGGGGACGGAAGGAGTGGGGACGGAAGGAGTGGGGACGGAGGGAGTGGGGACGGAGAGAGTGGGGACGGAGAAAGTGGGTACGGAGAGAGTGGGGACGGAGGGAGTGGAGACGGACGGAGAGAGTGGGGACGGACGGAGAGAGTGGGGACGGACGGAGAGAGTGGGGACGGACGGAGAGAGTGGGGACGGAGAGAGTGGGGACGGAGAGAGTGGGGACGGAGGGAGTGGAGACGGACGGAGAGAGTGGGGACGGACGGAGAGAGTGGGGACGGACGGAGAGAGTGGGGACGGAGAGAGTGGGGACGGAGAGAGTGGGGACGGAGAGAGTGGGGCCGGAGGGAGTGGGAACGGAGGGAGAGAGTGGGGACGGAGGGAGAGAGTGGGGACGGAGGGAGAGAGTGGGCACGGAGGGAGAGAGTGGGCACGGACAGAGAGAGTGGGGACGGACAGAGAGAGTGGGGACGGAGGGAGTGGAGACGTACGGAGTGAGTGGGGACGGAGGGAGTGGGGACGGAGGGATTGGGGACGGAGGGATTGGGGACGGAGAGTGAGACTGGGGATGGATGGAGTGGGGACAGAGGGAGTGGGGACGGAGGGAGTGGGGACGGAGAGAGTGGGAACGGAGGGAGAGAGTGGGGACGGAGTGAGAGAGTGGGGACGGAGGGAGAGAGTGGGGACGGAGGGAGAGAGTGGGGACGGAGGGAGAGAGTGGGCACGGACAGAGAGAGTGGGGACGGACAGAGAGAGTGGGGACGGAGGGAGTGGAGACGTACGGAGTGAGTGGGGACGGAGAGAGTGGGAACGGAGGGAGAGAGTGGGGACGGAGTGAGAGAGTGGGGACGGAGGGAGGGAGTGGGGCCGGAGGGAGTGGGAACGGAGGGAGAGAGTGGGGACGGAGTGAGAGAGTGGGGACGGAGGGAGAGAGTGGGGACGGAGGGAGAGAGTGGGGACGGAGGGAGAGAGTGGGGACGGAGGGAGAGAGTGGGCACGGACAGAGAGAGTGGGGACGGACAGAGAGAGTGGGGACGGACAGAGAGAGTGGGGACGGAGGGAGTGGAGACGTACGGAGTGAGTGGGGACGGAGGGTGTGGGGATGGAGGGAGAGACTGGGGATGGACGGAGTGAGGACAGAGGGAGTGGGGACGGAGGGAGTGGGGACGGAGAGAGTGGGGACGGACGGAGAGAGTGGGAGCGGGGACGGAGAGAGTGGGGACGGAGGGAGTGGGGACGGACGGAGAGAGTCGGGACGGATGGAGTGGGGATGGAGGGAGTGGGGACGGACGGAGAGAGTGGTGACGGATGGAGGGAGGGAGTGGGGACGGAGGGAGTGGGAAAGGAGAGCGTGGGAAAGGAGAGAGTGGGGACGGAGGGAGTGGGGGCAGAGGAAGTGGGGACGGACGGAGAGAGTCGGGACGGATGGAGGGAGTGGGGATGGAGGGAGTGGGGACGTACGGAGAGAGTGGGGACGGACGGAGGGAGTGGGGACGGAGGGTGTGGGGATGGAGGGAGAGACTGGGGATGGACGGAGTGGGGACGGAGGGAGTGGGGACGGAGAGAGTGGGGACGGAGAGAGTGGGGACGGACGGAGAGAGTGGGAGCGGGGACGGAGAGAGTGGGAGCGGGGACGGAGAGAGTGGGGACGGAGGGAGTGGGGACGGAGGGAGTGGGGACGAACGGAGAGTGTCGGGACGGATGGAGGGAGTGGGGATGGAGGGAGTGGGGACGGACGGAGAGAGTGCGGACGGATGGAGGGAGGGAGTGGGGATGGAGGGAGTGGAGACGGATGGAGAAAGTGGGGAGGAGGGAGTGGGGACAGAGAGAGAGAGAGTGGGGACGGAGGGAGTGGGTACGGAGAGAGTGGGGACGGAGGGAGTGGAGACGGACGGAGAGAGTGGGGACGGACGGAGAGAGTGGGGACGGACGGAGAGAGTGGGGACGGACGGAGAGAGTGGGGACGGAGAGAGTGGGGACGGAGAGAGTGGGGACGGAGAGAATGGGGACGGAGGGAGTGGGAAGCGGAGGGAGAGATTGGGGACGGAGGGAGTGGGGACGAGGGAGTGGGGACGGACGAGTGGGGACGGACGGAGTGGGGACGGGGGAGTGGGGACGGAGAAGTGGGGACGGAGAGAGTGGGACGGAGGGTGGAGGGACGGACGGGAAGTGGGGACAGGACGTAGAGTGGGGGACGGAGAGTGGGGGAGGAGCGGTGTGAGGAGAAGCGGAGGGAGTGGGGAACGGGGGAGTTGGGGACGGGGGGAGTGGGGCGGACGGGGAGTGTGGATCCGGGTGGGGACGGACGGAGGTGGGGACGGAGGAGAGTGTGGGGACGGAACGAGAGAGTGGGACGGACGGAGAGAGTGGGGACGGAGAGAGTGGGGACGGAGAGAGTGGGGGACGGCGGAATGGGGACGGAGGGGAGTGGGACGGAGGGAGAGATTGGGGACGGAGTGAGTGGGGGACGGGGGAGATGGGGGACGGACGGAGTGGGGACGGACGGAGTGGGGACGGAGGGAGTGGGGACGGAGTAGAGTGGGGGACGGAGAGAGTGGGGACGGAGGGAGGGTGAGACGGACGGAGAGAGTGGGGACGGAGAGAGTGGGGACGGAGGAGGGGTGACGGAGAAGTGGAGACGGAGGAGTGGGGACGGAGGGAGTGGGGACGGAGGGAGTGGGGACGGAAGGAGTGGGGACGGAAGGAGTGGGGACGGAGGGAGTGGGGACGGAGAGAGTGGGACGGAGAGAGTGGGTACGGAGAGAGTGGGACGGAGGGAGTGGAGAACGGACGGAGAGAGTGGGGGACGGACGGAGAGAGTGGGGACGGACGGAGAGAGTGGGGACGAGAAGAGTGGGGACGGAGAGAGTGGGGACGGAGAGAGTGGGGCCGGAGGGAGTGGAACGGAGGGAGAGAGTGGGGACGGAGGGAGAGAGTGGGGACGTTGAGGGAGAGATGGGTACGGAGAGCGAGGAGAGTGGGCACGGACCGAGAGAGTGAGGAGGAACGGACAGAGAGAGTGGGGACGGAGGGAGTGGAGATGTACGGGTGAGTGGGGACGGAGGGGTGGGGACGGAGGGATGGGGACGGAGAGTGAGACTGGGGATGGACGGAGTGGGAACAGAGGGAGTGGGGACGAGGGAGTGGGGACGGGAGAGTGGGGACGGAGAGAGTGGGGAACGGAGAGAGTGGGAACGGAGTGAGAGAGTGGGAGGAGGGAGAGAGTGGGGACGGGAGGGGAGAGAGTGGGGACGGAGGGAGAGAGTGGGGACGGAGGGAGATGAGTGGCACGGACAGAGAGAGTGGGGACGGACAGGGAGAGTGGGGACGGAGGGAGTGGAGAGACGTACGGAGTGGGTGGGACGGAGAGAGTGGAAACGGAGGGGAGAGAGTGGGGCCGGGAGTGGAGAGAGTGGGGACGAGGAGTGGAGTGGGGCCGGAGGAGTGGGAACGGAGGGAGAGAGGTGGGGACGGAGAGAGTGGGAGGAGGGAGCAGGGGGAGAGGTGAGAGAGTGGGGACGGAGGTGGGAGGAGGGCCGGAGGGAGTGGAACGGAGGAGGGAGTGGGGACGGAGTGAGAGAGTGGGGACGGAGGGAGAGAGTGGGGCGGAGGAGAGCGTGGGGACGGAGGGAGAGAGTGGGCGGACGGACATAGAGAGTGGGGACGTACGAGAGGAGTGGGGGGGGGACGGAGGGAGTGGAGACGTACGGAGTGAGTGGGAAACGAGGGAGTGGGGACGGGGTGTGGGATGGAGGGAGAGACTGGGATGGACAGTGGGACAGAGGGGTGGGGACGAGGGAGTGGGGACGGAGAGAGTGGGGACGGACGGAGAGAGTGGGAAGGGGGACGGAGAGAGTGAGTGGGACGTGAGGAGTGGGGACGGACGGAGAGGGTCGGGACGGATGGAGTGGGATGGAGGGAGTGGGGACGACGGAGAAGTGTGACGGATGGAGGGATGGAGTGGGGGACGGAGGGGGAGATGAAGGAGAGCGTGGGAAAGTGAGAGAGTGGGGACGGAGGGGAGTGGGGGCAGAGGAATGGGGGACGGACGTGAGAGAGTCGGGACGGACGGAGTGGGGGACGGACAGGATGGGGACGGAGGAGTGGGGCGGGAGGGAGTGGGTGGGGACGGAGAGTGGACGGGGAGATGGGGACGGAGAGAGTGGGACGGAGGAGATGGGAGACGGACGGATGAGTGTGACAGGAAGAGGTGGGAGTCTGGGGACTGTAAGATACGGAGTGAGTGGGGACGGAGGGAGTGGGGACGGGAGGGTGGGGACGGAAGGAGTTGGACGAAGGGAGTGGGGACGGAGGGAGTGGGGACGGAGAGAGTGGGACGGAAGAGTGGGTACGGAGAGAGTGGGGACGGAGGGAGTGGAGGAACGGCACGGAGAGAGTGGGAGACGGACGGAGAGAGTGGGGACGGAGGGAGAGAGTGGGCACGAGGAGTGGAGGAGAGAGTGGGCAAACACGGACAGGAGAGAGGTGGGACGGACAGAGATGTGGGGTGGGGACGTAGGATGGAGATGTACGGAGTGAGTGGGGACGGAGGGATGTGGGGATGGGACGGAGGGAGTGGGGACGGAGAGTGAGTAAAAGGGGAAAAAGATGGACGGAGTGGTGGGACAGAGGGAGTGGGGACGGAGGAGTGGGGACGGAGAGAGTGGGAAACGGAGAGGAGTGGGAACGGAGGGAAGAAGAATGGGGAAAAAAACCGGGGGAGAGAGTGGGGACGGAGGAGAATTGGGGACGGAGGTGAGAGAGTGGGAGTGGGGAAACGGGGGAGGAGGGAGAGAGTGGGGACCGGAGGGAGAGAGTGGGCAAACAGGACAGAGAGAGTGGGGACGAACAAACGGGGAGAGTGGGAAGGAGGGAGGGGGTGGAGACGTACGGAGTGGGTGGGGGACGGAGAGAGTGGGGAACGGAGGGAGAAGAGTGGGGGACGGAGTGATAGAGTGGGGACGGAGGGAGGGAGTGGGGACGGAGGAGGAGGAGTTGGGGACGGAGGGGAGGATGTGGGAGCGGAGGGAGTGGGAAAAACGGAAGGAGAGAGTTGGGGAACGGCGAGGAGTGGGAAACGGGGAGGGAGAGAGTGGGGACGGAGTGAGAGAGTGGGACGGAGGGGGGAGTGGGGCCCGGAGGGATGGGAACGGAGGGCGAGAGGGGACGGTGGAGGACGGAGTGTGGACGATGGTGGGACGGTATGGGAAACCGAGGGCAGGAGCAGAGGGTAACTGAGCCAGAGCTAGTGGGGGACGGAGGATGGAGAGTCACGGAGTGAGTGGGACCGAGTGGACGAGTGGGTGGGGACGGAGGTGTGAGGGGAGACATGGGTGAGATGAGTGAGGAATGGAGCGGAGTGGGAGGAAGAGATGGGGACGAGGGAGTGGGGAAAGAAGAAGTGGAACGGAGTGAGAGGTGGGGAGAGACGACGGGGGGGAGCGATGAGAGTGGGAGCAGTGGGGCGTTGAGAGAGTGGGGACGGAGGAGAGAGTGGGACGGGACACGAGACGTGGGACGGTAATGGAGGATGGGGTAGAGGAAGTACGGAGGAGTTGGGACGAATGGAGGTGGGGGATGGAGGGAGTGGGAGAGGACACCGGAGAGAGTGGTGGACCGGGAAACAAATGGAGGGGAGGTAGTGGAGGGACCGGAGGAGTGGGAAAGGCGAGCGTGGTCAATGATACTGAGTAGTGGTGAGCGGGACGGCGGGAGAATTGGGGGGCGAGAAGTTGATGCACTGACCACGACTCACGAGCCGTCGGCGGTTGGCGCCGGTGGAGGCTTGGTGGGACGTAACTTGTTCTGTATTTGGTTACTGCCGGAGAGACGTGGGGCCGCCGGCAACTGGCTCTTAGGGGGACGTATGTTGTGTGGCCAGTGATGGGTGAGCAGCCTGTGGGATAGGACGTAGTTGGGGTCCCCACAGGTAGTGGGGACTGAACGGGAGTGGGGATGGCTGAGTGGGGGCGGATACGAGTGGTGAACCCCTCAACGGAGCGAGTGGGAGCGTGCGTATATGTGTATGGGTGACGGAGATCTTTGGAGCGGAGGACGTACACGAAGCGTGGGCGCGGGTACGGAGAGAGTGTTGCAACTTTCTGGCGTTGGGACTGCGGGCTTGGGTCCGCCCGGAGAAGTGTCGGGCCACGGCTATGCAGGAGTGGGCATGTAGTGATTGGGGACGGCTGAGAGAGTTGTCGCCGTCCAACTAATCGGCGGGCGGGAGTTTTGCTGGCAGGGCGTGGAAGCCGGCTTTGATCAATCTGTGTGGAGGCGGCGGGCGTTGGTGGTGACCGAGTACGCCGGGGTTGTTTATTTGGTGGGGGACGGAGTGATTTGGTACGTAGACGAGTGTCGCATCACCCTGCCGCTTATCATCTTGTGGTCCGGCCGGATCGCGTGGGGACGGTAACTGTAGCGGCGCGTGACGGCGCTACGGTGGGGACGGCATCTCAGTTGGTGGCCGGATAGGGGATATTGGGTGGTGCGTAGTTGATTACGGCGGGCGAGATTTGGGACTTAGGGAGACGATGTGTTTACCGTGAGGGGCTAGCTTGGGACGAGGTGTATCAGCTTTGGTCCCACGGGCGGGAGGCGCGTGTGCACTGACCGAATGCGTTGGTGGGGCCTGCCCGAGAGATGTGTGTGACGGCGTGAGTGGAGACCTTCCTGAGTGAGGTTTTTGGACTGGAGTGATGGTGCCGTTTTAGGGCTTGTTGACCAGTACAGTGCGACTGGGTCTGGGCCTTGAGTGTGGACATGTGGCTGGGGGTGGCACGTGTGGGACCGGCGGGTGGATTTTGGTGCGATATTTGTGGGACCAGGACACCGCGCGTGGGCCAGTCTGATAGCTTCTGGTTGACTGCTGTGAGAGGAGTGTGGTGACTTATTTGCTAGAGTTGGGGGGGAGCCGGCACCTCGCAGGACAAACAACGTGGGCACTGACGCCAGCGGTGTGGTGACGGCACCCGTGGGAGTGGGACGTGCGTGATTGGACCCGGTACTGATTTTGTGAAGTGTGGGGCCCTTCAGTGCGTGCTGCACTTCTGGGTATTGGTGCATGGTTTAGAGCCTGGTGTATGGCCTTGCTTGTGGGTGGCCCGCGGGAGTTGGGACTTAGGAGTGTGGCCGGTACGGCGCGCGTT